>NC_057811.1:402559356-402568409 GCF_018294505.1 Triticum aestivum | reverse complement strand
GGGGGGGGGAGGGAGGGCAGCAACCTACAGCCTTGGGCGCCTCCCTCCTCCCCTGCAACACCTCTCTCTCTGTCTTGCAGAAGCTCGGCGAAGCCCTGCCGGAGACCCGCTACATCCACCACCACGCCGTCGTGCTGCTGGATCTCCATCAACCTCTCCTTCCCCCTTGCTGGATCAAGAAGGAGGAGACTTCGCTGCACCGTACGTGTGTTGAACGCGGAGGTGCCGTCCGTTCGGCACTCGGTCATCGGTGATTTGGATCACGGCGAGTACGACTCCGTCATCCACGTTCATTGGAACGCTTCCGCTCGCGATCTACAAGGGTATGTAGATGCACTCCTTTCCCCTCGTTGCTAGTAGACTCCATAGATGCATCTTGGTGAGCGTAGGAAAATTTTAAAATTATGCTACGATTCCCAACAGAGCGGTGGCGTTGCCTCTGGATGAACAGGACCCCGTGGTGTGGAGGGCTGGATGAACAATAGACGGTGGAGGGGTGCCCGTGGAGGGGTGGTTGAACAGGACCCCGTGGTGTGGAGGGCTGGATGAACAGTAGACGGTGGAGGGGTGGCCGTGGAGGGGTGGTTGAACAGTAGCCGGTGGAGTAGCGCGCGGTGGAGGCTGGATGAACAGGAGCCCGTGGAGGCTGGAGGAGGTCGACGGTGGAGATGAACAGTATCCCGTGGAGTCCCGTTTTATGGTACGCCACACCCCTCCCGATGAACATGACCCCCGTTTCGACCGTAGGAGGTTCGTTTCGTCCGTTTTGCGGTACGCCACACCCCTCTCGATCAAAAGGACCCCCGTTTCGACCGTAGGAGGTCCATTTCGTCCGTTTTGCGGTACGCCACACCCCTCCCGATCAACAGGACCCCCGTTTCGACCGTAGGAGGTCCGTTTCCTCCGTTTTGCGGTACGCAACACCCCTCCCGATCAACAGGACCCCCGTTTCGACCGTATGAGGTCCGTTTCCTCCGTTTTGCGGTACGCCACACCCCTCCCGATCAACAGGACCCCGTTCCGAACGTAGGAGGTCCGTTTCCTCCGTTTTGCGGTACGCCAGGCCTCGTTTCCATCGCCTGTTCCGTCCAAGCCCTCCCGATGAACACGACCACGCATTCCATTCCGACCCAGCCGGTTGGCTCCCATGCGTTCCGTTGCCTCCCGATGAACATGACGCATTCCATTGCCTCCCCATGAACACGACGCATTCCGTTGCCTCCCCATGAACACGACGCATTCTGTTGCCTCCCCATGAACACGACGACGATGCTGTTTCTCCGTTCCGACCCAGCCATGTACACGAGCCCTGGCCATACGTATGCGCGAGTAGGCATTCGAGACCCCGCCCGTATGTACACATACGTGGCCGTATTTTCTTTCTTGCACCCTGGCCGCTGTACGTACGTGTACGTGCTACGTGCGCGCCTCTACTACGACACGTACGCGCCTCTACTACGACACGTGCGCGCCTCTACATCCACCAGTATATATGTACGTACACGTTCGCGACCAGAATGACAACGCTACGTACGCTTCGACCAGGTGGGTCCCGACTGTCAGGCACTTCCTTGTGTGCGAAGATGTAGCTGGTGGGTCCCAGCAGTCAGGGGGGCGAATCGTTTTTTTGCCCGGACACACTTCCTTGCGTGCGAAGATGTAGCTGGTGGGTCCCAGCAGTCAGGGGGGCGAATCGTTTTTTTGCCCGGACGCACTTCCTTGCATGCGAAGATGTAGCTGGTGGGTCCCAGCCGTCAGGGGGAAACTTTTTTTCACGAAATACGGTGGCCCGTCCGGCGGGTCCCCGCTGTCAGGTGGAGGAATCATTATTTTGCGCGTAATAAGGAGGCACTTCCTTGCTGCGGCCGTGGACCCAGCTGTCAGCCTCTCCACGTACAGTCCACGTCCGATGGAAGTCGTTCCTTGACCACGTTGACCACGCCGCGCCGAGAGCACCACGGCGGTGGACGACGGCAAGGACTAGGAAGGGGACGACTCGGAGCCGGGGAAGACGCGGCAGTGGATGCCCACGCGAAGAGGAGTACGAGGGTTCACTGGTTCGGCTGCGGTGTGAGGCTGCTGTCGCCGCAGAATAACAGGGGGCGTGGGTGAGTAGAGGGATGGCCTGGCCAGCGGTGGGAGTAGTAGGGGGCGGTGAGGCCTTCATGGCATCACAGCCGGCCACGGGAGGCAGGAGCACGCGACACGACCGGCGCTGGTTTGGGCGGCTGGAGCAAGAAGACCAGAGGTTGAAGAAGCACTACGGTCGTTGGATGAACATCGTACGGTAACAGTAGCTAGAATCGTTCATATTGACTAAGTTGACAAAGCCCTCCGTCCCCGTCAACTTGGTAGGCCCACAAGTCGCCTCCCACTATGCTGGGTTCCAGCTGGCAGGGGGAGTATTCATTTTTTGTGCGTAATAAGGAGGCACTTCCTTGCATGCGAAGATAGCTGGTGGGTCCGACATGTCAGCGGGGGGCACGTTATTTTCGCGAAATACAGAGGCCCTTCTGGTGGGTCCCAGATGTCAGGTGGAGGAATCCTCGACATCGTGGTTCATCCGATGAGATCATCGTGGAACATGTGGGAGCCAACATGGGTATCCAGATCCCGCTGTTGGTTATTGACCGGAGAGGCGTCTCGGTCATGTCTGCATGTCTCCCGAACCCGTAGGGTCTACACACTTAAGGTTCGGTGACGCTAGGGTTGTAGAGATATATGTATGCGGAAACCCGAAAGTTTTTCAGAGTCCCGGATGAGATCCCGGATGTCACGAGAGGTTCCGGAATGGTCCGGAGGTGAAGAATTATATATAGGAAGTCCAGTTTCGGCCACCGGGAAAGTTTCGGGGGTTACCGGTATTGTACCGGGACCACCGGAAGGGTCCCGGGGGTCCACCGGGTGGGGCCACCTATCCCGGAGGGCCCCGTGGGCTGAAAGTGGAAGGGAACCAGCCCTTAGTGGGCTGGGGCGCCCCCCTTGGGCCTCCCCCCATGCGCTAGGGTTGGGAACCCTGGGGGGGAGCTTCCCCCTTGCCTTGGGGGGCAAGGCAACCCCTTCCCCCCCTTTGGCCGCCGTCCCCCCTTGGAGATCCCATCTCCCTGGGCCGGCGCCCCCCAGGGGGCCTATATAAAGGGGGGGAGGGAGGGCAGCAACCTACAGCCTTGGGCGCCTCCCTCCTCCCCTGCAACACCTCTCTCTCTCTTGCAGAAGCTCGGCGAAGCCCTGCCGGAGACCCGCTACATCCACCACCACGCCGTCGTGCTGCTGGATCTCCATCAACCTCTCCTTCCCCCTTGCTGGATCAAGAAGGAGGAGATGTCGCTGCACCGTACGTGTGTTGACCGCGGAGGTGCCGTCCGTTCGGCACTCGGTCATCGGTGATTTGGATCACGGCGAGTACGACTCCGTCATCCACGTTCATTGGAACGCTTCCGCTCGCGATCTACAAGGGTATGTAGATGCACTCCTTTCCCCTCGTTGCTAGTAGACTCCATAGATGCATCTTGGTGAGCGCAGGAAAATTTTAAAATTATGCTACGATTCCCAACAGTGGCATAATGAGCCAGGCCTATGCGTAGTTACTATGCACGAGTAGAACACAAAGCAGTTGTGGGCGTTGAGTTTGCCAATTCTTCTTGCCGCTACTAGTCGTTTCTTGTTTCGGCGGCATTGTAGGATGAAGCGGCCCGGACCGACCTTACACGTACGCTTACGTGAGACAGGTTCCAGCGACTGACATGCACTAGTTGCATAAGGTGGCTAGCGGGTGTCTGTCTCTCCTACTTTAGTCGGAACGGATTCGATGAAAAGGGTCCTTATGAAGGGTAAATAGAAATTGGCAAATCACGTTGTGGTCATACGTAGGTAAGAAAACGTTCTTGCTAGAAACCTACAAACCACGTAAAAACTTGCAACAACAATTAGAGGACGTCTAACTTGTTTTTGCAGCAAGTGCTATGTGATGTGATATGGCCAGAAGATGTGATGAATGATATATGTGATGTATGAGATTGATCATATTCTTGTAATAGGAATCACGACTTGCATGTCGATGAGTATGACAACCGGCAGGAGCCATAGGAGTTGTCTTTATTATTTTGCATGACCTGCGTGTCATTGAATAACGCCATGTAATTTACTTTACTTTGTTGCTAAACGCGTTAGCCATACAAATAGAAGTAATCATTGGCGTGACGACTTCATGAAGACACAATGATGGAGATCATGATGATGGAGATCATGGTGTCATGCCGGTGACGAAGATGATCATGGTGCCCCGAAGATGGAGATCAAAGGAGCATAATGATATTGGCCATATCATGTCACTATTTGATTGCATGTGATGTTTATCATGTTTTTGCATCTTATTTGCTTAGAACGACGGTAGTAAGTAAGATGATCCCTTATAATAATTTCAAGAAAGTGTTCACCCTAACTGTGCACCGTTGCGAAGGTTCGTTGTTTCGAAGCACCACGTGATGATCGGGTGTGATAGATTCTAACGTTCGAATACAACGGGTGTTGACGAGCCTAGCATGTACAGACATGGCCTCGGAACACATGCAATACACTTAGGTTGACTTGACGAGCCTAGCATGTACAGACATGGCCTCGGAACACGGAGGACCGAAAGGTCGAGCATGAGTCGTATAGAAGATACGATCAACATGGAGATGTTCACCGATCTTGACTAGTCCGTCTCACGTGATGATCGGACACGGCCTAGTTGAATTCGGATCATGTTTCACTTAGATGACTAGAGGGATGTCTATCTGAGTGGGAGTTCATTAAAAATTTGATTAGATGAACTCAATTATCATGAACTTAGTCTAAAATCTTTACACTATGTATTGTAGATCAAATGGCCAACGTTGTCCTCAATTTCAACGCGTTCCTAGAGAAAACCAAGCTGAAAGATGATGGCAGCAACTATACGGACTGGGTCCGGAACCTGAGGCTCATCCTCATAGTAGCCAAGAAAGATTATGTCTTAGAAGCACCGCTAGGTGAAGCACCAATCCCTGAGAACCAAGACGTTATGAACGCTTGGCAATCACGTGCTGATGATTACTCCCTTGTTCAGTGCGGCATGCTTTACAGCCTAGAACCGGGTCTCCAAAAGCGTTTTGAGAAACATGGAGCATATGAGATATTCGAGGAGCTGAAATTAGTTTTTCAAGCTCATGCCCGGGTCGAGAGATATGATGTCTCCGACAAGTTCTTCAGCTGTAAAATGGAGGAGAACAATTCTGTTAGTGAGCACATACTCAGAATGTCTGGGTTGCACAACCGCTTGACTCAGCTGGGAGTTAATCTCCCGGATGACGCGGTCATTGATAGAATCCTCCAGTCGCTTCCACCAAGCTACAAGAGCTTTGTGATGAACTACAATATGCAGGGGATGGAAAAGACCATTCCTGAAGTATATTCAATGCTGAAATCAGCGGAAGGGGAAATCAGAAAAGAACATCAAGTGTTGATGGTGAATAAAACCACTAAGTTCAAGAAGGGCAAGGGTAAGAAGAACTTCAAGAAGGACGGCAAGGGAGTTGCCACGCCCGGTAAACTAGTTACTGGGAAGAAGTCAAAGAATGGACCCAAGCCCGAGACTGAGTGCTTTTATTGCAAGGGAAGTGGTCACTAGAAGCGGAACTGCCCCAAATATTTAGCGGACAAGAAGAAGGCCGGCAACACCCAAGGTATATGTGATATACAAGTAATTGATGTGTACCTTACCAGTACTCGTAGTAGCTCCTGGGTATTTGATACCGGTGCGGTTGCTCATATTTGTAACTCAAAGCAGGAACTACGGAATAAACGGAGACTGGCGAAGGACGAGGTGACGATGCGTGTCGGGAATGGTTCCAAGGTTGATGTGATCGCCGTCGGCACGCTACCTCTGCATCTACCCACGGGATTAGTTTTAAACCTCAATAATTGTTATTTAGTGCCAGCTTTGAGCATGAACATTGTATCCGGATCTCGTTTAATTCGAGATGGCTACTCATTTAAATCCGAGAATAATGGTTGTTCTATTTATTTGAGAGATATGTTTTATGGTCATGCCCCGCTGGTCAATGGTTTATTTTTGATGAATCTCGAACGTGATGATACACATGTTCATAGTGTGAATACCAAAAGATGTAAAGTTGATAACGATAGTCCCACATACTTGTGGCACTGCCGCCTTGGTCACATTGGTGTCAAGCGCATGAAGAAGCTCCATGCAGATGGACTTTTGGAGTCTCTTGATTACGAATCATTTGACACGTGCGAACCATGCCTCATGGGTAAGATGACCAAGACTCCGTTCTCCGGAACAATGGAGCGAGCAACCAACTTATTGGAAATCATACATACTGATGTGTGCGGTCCAATGAGTGTTCAGGCTCGCGGAGGATATCATTATGTTCTCACTCTCACTGATGATTCAAGTAGATATGGGTATGTCTACCTAATGAAACACAAGTCTGAAACCTTTGAAAAGTTCAAGGAACTTCAGAGTGAAGTTAAGAATCAACGTGACAGGAAAATAAAATTCTTACGATCAGATCGTGGTGGAGAATATTTAAGTCACGAGTTTGGTGCACACTTAAGGAAATGTGGAATAGTTTCACAACTCACGCCGCCTGGAACACCTCAGAGAAATGGTGTGTCCGAACGTCGTAATCGCACTCTATTGGATATGGTGCGATCTATGATGTCTCTTACCGATCTACCGCTCTCATTTTGAGGTTATGCTTTAGAGACTGCCGCATTCACTTTAAATAGGGCACCGTCTAAATCCGTTGAGACGACACCGTATGAATTATGGTTTGGGAAGAAACCTAAGCTGTCATTTCTAAAAGTTTGGGGATGCGATGCTTATGTCAAGAAACTTCAACCTGAAAAGCTCGAACCCAAGTCGGAAAAATGCGTCTTCATAGGATACCCTAAGGAAACTATTGGGTATACCTTCTACCTAAGATCCGAGGGCAAGATCTTCGTTGCCAAGAACGGGTCCTTTCTAGAGAAGGAGTTTCTCTCGAAAGAATTGAGTGGGAGGAAAGTGGAACTTGATGAGGTGATAGTCACCCCTTCCGAACCGGAAAGTAGCGCAGCGCGGGAAAATGTTCCTGTGGTGCCTACACCGACTGGGGAGGAAGTTAATGATGATGATCATGAAGCTTCGGATCAAGTTACTGAACTTCGTAGGTCCACAAGGACACGTTCCGCACCAGAGTGGTACGGCAACCCTGTCCTGGAAATCATGTTGTTAGACAACGGTGAACCTTCGAACTATGAAGAAGCGATGGCGGGCCCGGATTCCGACAAATGGCTAGAAGCCATGAAATCCGAGATAGAATCCATGTATGAAAACAAAGTATGGACTTTGACTGACTTGCCCGATGAGCGGCGAGCCATAGAAAACAAATGGATCTTTAAGAAGAAGACGGACGCAGATGGTAATGTGACCATCTACAAAGCTCGACTTGTCGCTAAGGGTTACCGACAAGTTCAAGGGGTTGACTACGATGAGACTTTCTCACCCGTAGCGAAGCTGAAGTCCGTCCGAATCATGTTAGCAATTGCCGCATACTATGATTATGAGATATGGCAGATGGACGTCAAAACGGCATTCCTTAATGGCTTCCTTAAGGAAGAGTTGTATATGATGCAGCCGGAAGGTTTTGTTGATCCTAAGAATGCTAACAAAGTATGCAAGCTCCAGCGCTCAATCTATGGGCTGGTGCAAGCATCTCGGAGTTGGAACATTCGCTTTGATGAGATGATCAAAGCGTTTGGGTTTACACAGACTTATGGAGAAGCCTGTGTTTACACGAAAGTGAGTGGGAGCTCTGTAGCATTTATCATATTATATGTGGATGACATACTATTGATGGGAAATGATATAGAATTCTTGGAAAGTATAAAGGCCTATTTGAATAAGTGTTTTTCAATGAAGGACCTTGGAGAAGCTGCTTATATATTAGGCATCAAGATCTATAGAGATAGATCAAGACGCCTCATTGGTCTTTCACAGAGTACATACCTTGACAAGATATTGAAGAAGTTCAGTATGGATCAGTCCAAGAAGGGGTTCTTGCCTGTATTGCAAGGTGTGCAATTGAGCACGGCTCAATGCCCGACCACGGCAGAAGATATAGAAAAGATGAGTGTCATCCCCTATGCCTCGGCCATAGGGTCTATTATGTATGCCATGCTGTGTACCAGACCTGATGTAAACCTTGCCGTAAGTTTGGTAGGAAGATACCAAAGTAATCCCAGCATGGAACACTGGACAGCGGTCAAGAATATCCTGAAGTACCTGAAGAGGACTAAGGATATGTTTCTTGTTTATGGAGGTGACGAAGAGCTCGTCGTAAAGGGTTACGTCGACGCTAGCTTCGACACAGATCTGGATGACTCGAAGTCACAGACCGGATACGTGTATATTTTGAATGGAGGAGCAGTAAGCTGGTGCAGTTGCAAGCAAAGCGTCGTGGCGGGATCTACATGTGAAGCGGAGTACATGGCAGCCTCGGAGGCAGCACAGGAAGCAGTCTGGATGAAGGAGTTCATTACCGACCTAGGGGTGACTCTCTTCTGTGACAACACTGGAGCTATTGCCCTTGCGAAGGAGCCCAGGTTTCACAGGAAGACCAGGCATATCAAGCGTCGCTTCAACTCCATTCGTGAAAGTGTTCAAAATGGAGACATAGATATTTGTAAAGTACACACGGACCTGAATGTAGCAGATCCGTTGACTAAACCTCTCCCTAGGGCAAAACATGATCAACACCAGGACGCAATGGGTGTTCGATTCATCACAATGTAACTAGATTATTGACTCTAGTGCAAGTGGGAGACTGTTGGAAATATGCCCTAGAGGCAATAATAAATGGTTATTATTATATTTCTTTGTTCATGGTAATTGTCTATTGTTCATGCTATAATTGTATTGTCCGGAAATCGTAATACATGTGTGAATACATAGACTACAACGTGTCCCTAGTAAGCCTCTAGTTGACTAGCTCGTTGATCAACAGATAGTCATGGTTTCCTGA
>NC_057811.1:402365211-402556553 GCF_018294505.1 Triticum aestivum | reverse complement strand
TAGGAGGTCCATTTCGTCCGTTTTGCGGTACGCCACACCCCTTCCCGATCAACAGGACCCCCGTTTCGACCGTAGGAGGTCCGCTTCGTCCGTTTTGAGGTACGCCACACCCCTCCCGATCAACAGGACCTCCGTTTCGGCCGTAGGAGGTCTGTTTCCTCTGTTTGCGGTATGCCACACCCTCCCGATCAACAGGACCCCGTTCCGAACGTAGGAGGTCCGTTTCCTCCGTTGTGCGGTACGCCAGGCCTCGTTTCCATCGCCTGTTCCATCCAAGCCCTCCCGATGAACACGACCACGCATTCCGTTTCGACCCAGCCGGTTGGCTCCCACGCATTCCGTTGCCTCCCGATGAACACGACGCATTCCGTTGCCTCCCCAGGAACACGACGCATTCCGTTGCCTCCCGATGAACACGATGACGACGTTATTTCTCCGTTCCGACCCAGCCATGTACACGAGCCCTGGCCGTACGTATGCGCGAGTAGGCGTTCGAGACCCCGCCCGTATGTACACATACGTGGCCGTATTTTCTTTCTTGCACCCTGGCCGCTGTACGTACGTGTACATGCTACGTGCGCGCCTCTACTATGACACGTACGCGCCTCTACTACGACACCTGCGCACCTCTACATCCACCAGTATATATGTACGTACACGTTCGCGACCAGAATGACAACGCTACGTACGCTTCGACCAGGTGGGTCCCGACTATCAGGCACTTCCTTGCCTGCGAAGATGTAGCTGGTGGGTCCCAGCAGTCAGGGGGGCGAATCGTTTTTTTGCCCGGACGCACTTCCTTGCGTGCGAAGATGTAGCTGGTGGGTCCCAGCAGTCAGGGGAAACATTTTTTCACGAAATACAGTGGCCCGTCCGGTGGGTCCCAGCTGTCAGGTGGAGGAATCATTATTTTCCGCGTAATAAGGAGGCACTTCCTTGCTGCGGCCGTGGACCCAGCTGTCAGCCTCTCCACGTACAGTCCACGTCCGATGGAAGTCGTTCCTTGACCACGTTGACCACGCCGCGCTGAGAGCACCAGGGCGGTGGACGACGGCGAGGCCTTGGAAGGGACGACAGGGAGCCGGGGAAGACGCTGGCAGTGAAAGCCTGCACGGAGAGGAGTACGAGGGTTCACTGGTTCGGCTGCGGTGTGAGGCTGCCGTCGCCGCAGGGCCTGGCCAGCGGTGGGAATAGTAGGGGGCGGTGAGGCCTCCGCGGCAGCACAGCCGGCCACGGGAGGCAGGAGCATGCGGCACGACCGGCGCTGCTTTGGGCGGCTGGAGCAAGAAGACCAGAGGTTGAAGAAGCACTACGGCCGTTGGATGGACATCGTACGGTCACTGGAGCTAGAATCGTTCATATTGACTAAAGTTGACAAAGGCCCCCGTCCCAGTCAACTTAGTAGGCCCACAAGTCAGCCTCCCACCATGGTGGGTCCCAGCTAGCAGGGGGAGTATTCATTTTTTTGTGCGTAATAAGGAGGCACTTCCTTGCGTGCGAAGATATAGCTGGTGGGTCCGAGCTGTCAGCGGCGGGGTAACGTTTTTTTCGCGAAATATAGAGGCCCTTTCGGTGGGTCCCTGATGTCAGGTGGAGGAATCATTATTTTGCGCGTAATAAGGAGGCATTTCCTTGCGTGCGGCCGTGGACCCAGCTGTCGGCCTCTCCACGTACATCCACTTCAGATGCATGTCGGTCGTTGACCACGTTGACCAGGCCGCGCCGAGAGCGCCAGGGCGGTGGACGACGGCGAGGCCTAGGAAGGGGACGACGGGAGCCGGGGAAGACGCGGCAGTGGAAGCCCGCGCGGAGAGGAGTACGACTGTACGAGGGTTTACTGGTTCGTCTGCCGTCGCCGGAGAATAACAGCAGGTGTGGGTGAGTAGAGGGATGGCTAGGCCAGCGATGGGAGTACGGTGGGGCGGTGAGGCCTGCGCGGCAGCAGAGCCGGCCGCGGGGAGGAGGGAGCAGGCAGTCCGCCGGCGCTTGTTTTGAGCGGCTGGAGCAGGAAGAGCAGAGATTGAAGAAGCACGACGGCCGTTGGATGGCCATCCAACAGTCACTGCTTGTGCGTCAACCTTTTTTTAGGAAAGCCTCAAATCTGTGGAAAACAGCCATACAGCCCATCTGCCATTATTTCTAATAATTTACAGCCCATTTGCTAATTATTAAGGTTTTTTTTGGAGCCCATATTCTTTTTGTTAGCATTACAGCCCATATTGTGGGCCACGGTTAAAAAATTATACGAAATTTTGCATATTTCGGTGCGGTCCGAACTGTTTTTAATCCCGAAATTTCGACTCACATTCAAACTGATTTTAAAAATAAATGTATATCAATATAAAATCCAACAAATTCTCCACGCATAAAAATTAATGTAATTTAAAATCTCGAAATGAAAAAAAGATATTTGAAACTAATTGCCGGTTTGATGTGTTTTAAAAAATGTACAACCCATTTCTCATTACTGATGGGCCATTTTCTCGGCCAGCCGAATGAAAGCTCTCCTCGTCTTGAAAGATTTGCAGCCCAACAGGCCTGACAAAGCGACTTACTTGGCAAATCACAAAAAAACTGGGCTGTGGCCGGTGGACCCAGCTGTCAGCCTCTCCACGTACAGTACTCTTCCGATGGAAGTCGTTCCTTGACCATGTTGACACGCCGGGCGGAGAGCACCATGGCGTGGACGACGGCAAGGCCTAGGAAGGGGACGACGCGGAGCCGGGGAAGACGCGGCAGTGGAAGCCCGCGCGGAGAGGAGTACGAGGGTTCACTGGTTCGGCTGCGGTGTGAGGCTGCCGTCGGCGCAGGGCCTAGCCAGCGGTCGGAATAGTAGGGGCGGTGAGGCCTCCGCGGCAGGACAGCTGGCCACGGGAGGCAGGAGCAAGCGGCACGACCGGCGCTGCTTTGGGCGGCTGGAGGAAGAAGACCAGAGGTTGAAGAAGCACTACGGCCGTTGGATGGACATCGTACGGTCACTGGAGCTAGAATCGTTCATATTGACTAAATTTGACAAAGGCCCCCGTCCCAGTCAACTTAGTAGGCACACAAGTCAGCCTCCCACCATGGTGGGTCCCAGCTAGCAGGGGGAGTATTCATTTTTTGTGTGCGTAATACGGAGGCACTTCCTTGCGTGCGAAGATATAGCTGGTGGGTCCGAGCTGTCAGCGGCGGTAACATTTTTTTCGCGAAATACAGAGGCCCTTTCGATGGGTCCCTGATGGCAGGTGGAGGAATCATTATTTTGCGCGTAATAAGGAGGCATTTCCTTGCGTGCGGCCGTGGACCCAGATGTCGGCCTCTCCACGTACAGTCCACTTCATATGCATGTCGGTCGTTGACCACGTTGACCAGGCCGCGCCGAGAGCGCCAGGGCGGTGGACGACGGCGAGGCCTAGGAAGGGGACGACGGGGAGCCGGGGAAGACGCGGCAGTGGAAGCCCGCGCGGAGAGGAGTACGACTGTACGAGGGTTTACTGGTTCGTCTGCCGTCGCCAGAGAATAACAACAGGTGTGGGTGAGTAGAGGGATGGCTAGGCCAGCGATGGGAGTACGGTGGGGCGGTGAGGCCTGCGCGGCAGCAGAGCCGGCCGCGGGGAGGAGGGAGCAGGCCTAGACGGGGCAGCCCAAAACCACGTCCAACACTTGCCAAAACTTCGTCCCTCGTTTTCTCTGTGTTTCGCACACTCGACATTGTGTGGGCATTTTGACTGTGCATCATATGAAGATGTGCTATGCATGAATGTTGATCAGCATGATGTTAACTGGCTGGTAGTTCCATTTTCGACCATGAATAAAACTTCCAACATGATGTTAACCCTGTTTGAAAAGGCCGTGTTAATATAAATGCTCTGCCTCTGAAAGTTGCAGTTTCTTATCTGAAACTGAACTTGCAGTTTCTTATCTGAAACTGAAACTTGCAGTTTCTTCTCTGAGAATCACATTGTCTGCACTTTTATACTCCTATGAAACTACATTTTTTAAGTGCTAAAAATAGATCTCTAGAATTCATAAAATACTTCATATGCTCAATACTGCAAATCTGAAATTCAAAAGACATTCATATCTGAAAGTACTCTCAAAATACACAACACAAAACACAATTCACAACCTGCAAATACTGACAACCCTAAGCTCCTCCTGACAATTCACAACCTGCCCGACTATTGGGCTGGGGGGGGCAGCCCCCTCCTATTCCTCGGCGGCAGACAGCCGCCCCGTGAGACGATGTGAACGGCGAGGGAGACGATGGCGGGGAAGCGTCGTCGGGCCAACTGCTTTTCTCCTCTTGCAGTTGGGTTCGGTCGACGAAGACTCCACCGGCTCGCTCTGGCAGGACACCCTCACAAACGGCACCCTGTAGATGCTCGATCCTTCAATCTCTGGTGGATGCTCCATCTGGGATCGATACTCCCACCACCGCTCCCTCACGATCGGATTCGGTGAATCTGTTTGCTCCATGGCCCAGAGGAGCAGCTCTATGTACTCCGGCGCGACTCCCTCCGGGAGTATCGCCGCCTTTTCGCTCTGTTGCAGATATTTGGCCATGGATGTCGCCGTCGCCGCTAGTTGGTCCTTGTTGTCAAACCAAGACTGTATCTCCAACATCCTAGCTAGCTTCACAGGGTCGCCGTCTGCGATCCTCACGTATCGGTTGTACTCCTCCATCGATCTACTTCTCCACAGCACCTTCACTCGCCGGCGGTGGTTTTTGAATGGAAGAGGAGAGGAGCAGCGCTGGTTTTGGATTAGAACGGGAGAGGAGCGACGCTGGTTTTGGACTGGAACAGGAGAGGAGGGGCGGTGGTTTTGAAATGGAAGAGGAGAGGAGCGGCGCTGCATTTAGATTGGAACAGGAGAGGAGCGGCGGTGGTTTAAGAGGAGAAGAGCGGAAGAGCGGCGCTGGTCTTGGAAGTATTTTTTTGTTGTTTTGCGTATTTTGGGTCAAAGTTTGACCACGTACTGTATTTGACAAGCAAAATGTGAATGCATGTCACCAAAAATTGTATCGTTTGGTTCGTATCTGAATGTACTTTCAAATTATATTATTTTTGCAACGTATAACATATATTTTATGTGCGAAAATCATGGTCAATTATGACCCAGAATAAAAGGGAGACTAGTTAATGTGGGGTCGCTTTCTTAATTGAAGGGTAAATTGATTTTGATTTTGATCCAGTCACAGCGCGCCGGCCCTCTCGTCCAATCCTAAATCGCTGCCGCACGCTCCTCTCCCTCTTCTCCATTGCAAAACCACCTCCTCTCCTCTCCATCATCTCCATTCCAAAACCACCGTCTCGCCTCTCCCTCTTCTGATCTTCTCCATTGCAAAACCACCTCCTCTCCTCTCCATCATCTCCATTCCAAAACCACCGTCTCGCCTCTCCCTCTTCTGATCTTCTCCATTGCAAAACCACCTCCTCTCCTCTCCATCATCTCCATTCCAAAACCACCGTCTCGCCTCTCCCTCTTCTCTATTGCAAGACCACCGTCTCTCCTCCCATCTTCCAAAGCTAGCACCGGACCACTCAGAAGGACATCTATGGAGAGGATGCAGCAGCGAATCAGGCAGATCGCCGGCGGCGACCAGGCAAAGTTAGCCAGGTTGAAGGAGATCCTTAGTTGGTTTGACAATGAGTGGGAGATTTCGAGGACGGTGCGGGCCATGTGGCAATGTATGCGAAAGAGCGAGACGGCGGCGATGAGGGCGGCGATGTACATGTACTCCTCGGCGGCAGTCACGCCGCAGTCGTCCGAGTTCATCGAGTATCTCCTCTGGGCGATGGAGCAGACAGATTCGCCCGAGGCGACAGTCAGGCGGAGGTGGTGGGCGTACAGGTCGAAGGTCGAGCACCCAGAGGATAACGAATCGATCGAGTATGGTGTGCCGTTCGTGAGGGTGCAGAGCCAGCCGGAGCCACAGGAGTATTCGTTCTCCCACCGCAAGAGGAGGCCGGATGGCGCGACGTCGCTTCCCCGCCGTTCTCCACGGTTCCCTCGACGCTCGCCTCGTTTCAACGGCGGCGGTAGGGTTTAAGGTAAGCTTCGCACTAACCTAATCTTCCACCTGCTCATGCTTACAATCAGTGTGACAGCTAATGAAAATCATGCTTACAATCAGTCTCCGAGTACTACGCCAATCACCCTAAAATAGCTCTGGACCTTTGGGTCAAAGTTGTGACACAGTGTACAAATAAAGAAAAATAGATTGGTGCTTCTTTCAGAAAAGAGTACTCCCTAGAAAACTGCCAATATAAGCTACTAGTATTTGGTTAGATGATTTGCTGCCGAGAAAGATCCGTCCACAGAGAGCGCCACACATCCCACTGGTGGTGGTGGATGCCAATGCGTGCATGCAGCATGGTTGGTGTCGGTAATTTTTACTTGGCACACCTCGCACTCTGCATATATGCCGGTTCCATACGTACATTTGTGCAGTTCCACCAAAATGCAGCTGAATAACCCTGTTTGCACAGATAATGAAAAAGCGTGATTAGACATTCAATCTCTATTTTTGTACCATATCACTAAAATAAGCACCCCAGTTTGCAGAAATGCTAACGTTAACAATGGACTAGTTGATGAATACGTAGAAAATAAATAGAAGAAAATATTGCGATAGTATCAAGTATGCCATGCTGCGAGGGCGAGATGGGCCCTGCGACGCCTCCATATGGTAACGCCTCATACTGGGGACATCGTACCAAAGTCTCCAGATACACCTTTCTGCCAGTGATGACTCAGTGTACAACGGTAGTACAAGGAGGCGCCTTTGGAACATTCAAATCTCTAATTTTTTGTACATATTCAAACTAAAATTAAGCACCCCAGTTTGCAGAAACGCTTAAAAATTAACAATGGGACTAGTTGATGAAACATAACACTAACAAAAGAAGCAACACTTTCCTTTATCTTCATTGGAAATGAATGATAGAGATTGACACTCGGTCTATTTACTGTATTATTACCTTTCAATTTATTCAGTGACACTAGGGTCGAGCAGGTGGCAAACGAGGTGTACCGTGCGTTCGCAAGGTATGGAGGCCTGTGGGTTGCTTGGACCTGGATGTTGAAGCTGGCTCTTTCAGTCACCAACATGGATGATTCAATTCATGGGACCTTTTGGTGCAGTTCACCTAAAATGAAGCAATGTCCCGTGAGCTAGCAGCTTCTTCTTCAATTTTTTTAAGAAAAGGGCTCCAGCCCCGGTTCCATTTCCATCAGAAAACGAAACCCACAGAGCTTCTTCTTCATTAGTTGCAATAAAATTGAGCAACATCAAGGTTGGTTGTGAAGCTCCTGGAATGCTCAACTATAATTTGGATATCATTTGTGCAGTTCAACTAAGATCGAGCATGAAATGTATATCTCTGTTTGCACAAAGAAGGTGGAAAGGAGGGTGACTAACAAGTGATGAAACATGCATCAAATGAAAAGAAGCATGTTCCTTATCTGAATGGCAATCCTACAAGGACAGTAACAATTTCTAAAGCACTGGCATTGCTAGATATTAGTGTGGGCATTAGGATTAACTATGACAACCGTTAAATACGACACTACTTTAATGGGAAAAGAACCAACTTATTTTAATGGGAAATTTTAGCAGGACATGTAAAGAACTGCCATTGATTCATATTACTGGAGGCATTACATTGAAAACAACATTGGTTTAACGTGTCCTTACTTTTAACAGTGCGACTGCTACATTTTACCAGTGGCATTACATAAGAGTGGCTCGGGGCAACAAACATTAGAACAGGATATCTGGGTTGGTCCCATTTTTGTTCGGTATAGCCACCTTATACCGTGTGAGGCTAGCAAATCTAGTGCTGGACTTACTCTGTTGACTTGTCCCCCAGTCCCCACTTTCTTTCCTTTTTCAACCAATAGATCGGGTTTATATTGAGTTTGTACTGCGTTTCCCTTTATTTCCCTATTAGACCTAGAGACCAGTTGGATAGCCAGTCTCTGCTACTTTTCGCCCCGATTATTTCCTCTTTCGACCAAGTCCTAGATTCAGGTAACAAATCCTCCCCCACCCCCACCCCCTTTCTTCCTTGTTTGAACCAAGTAGTACTAGATTCGAGTGCATGAACTAGTTTTACCTCTTAAACATAAAAAAATTAGGTGGTTTTCGAACAGCCGATCGATCCTATCTACGAGGGGGCCTGAGAAATAGTAAAAGATACAAATGCAGCGACGTCAGGAGCTCGGGAAGTAGAGCAAGGCCGGTTTCAATGGAAGTTATACCTGATGGTCGCCGGGATGTCGCTAGGTGGGCAGCGGGAGGCCGGATCTGCCCACACTACGGCAGCGAGGAAGAAGGGGTCGGAGGCCCTCCCTCGCCAGCGGTGCTTGGGAGAGAACGGCAAGGCAGGCTGATTGGGACGCGCCCAGCTGTGGGTAAGAGCCGTCGCGAAGGACGACCGCGTGAACGTTGCACCTTCTCACCTTCCTCGGCAGAGAGGATCCGGCTGGATCTGTGACCAGCGGTGAGCAAAGACAGCGAGAGAGTGTGGCCACCGCTGTCGTGTTTAGATCTGGAGAGGCCGAGACAGTGTGAAGAGAGCAACACTAGCAAGCAAGCGCGGAGGCTCCTGCCTATATAGTGGAGTAGTACTAGTTTTCTTTTGTCTACCGGAGCCGGCTTGACCTCGTCAATGACTGTCGAGAAGTCTTCATGCACGTGGCCCGGAGGCGTAGTTGTCGTCATTTTGATCTGAAGCGCCGGATTATAACATATAACACGAAAAAATGCCACATGACAAGAAAGCATAACCTCACTGCCCAAAGGAGACAACATGAATCCCGACGGAGAAACTAGACGAGGAACAAAGCTCAAATTAAAGATAAACTCGTAGAAAATGGGTCCGTCGATAGATGTCCTAATTAACATAGCCGGCTTGACCTAGATGGCAGCCGAGTAGTCACTGTTCGTGCATGTGCCCCCAATGACTAGCCCAACTCAGTTGTCGCTGTTTAACCCTCGCAGTGATCCGAAGCATATGACACCTAATTCTGCGAGATGACGAGAAACCTTTTTTTAGATTTCTCACCACAACTACAGCCATGTACAACACAGCCTGCACGATATGTACACGATAGCCAATCCAGGCGTGTCTCCTGGAGTCTGGTCACATGCATGGACGAACTGATCGTCCGTGTCTTGCAGGGATCGTCCAGGCACCAACGTAGTACAACACTTCTCTAGTACTATCGCTCGTCTCCCTCTTCTATCAAGTCACCGACTTGCGGGGCCGGGGAGTGTGCCTATGGTCGGTTCTCAATTGTCGTCCCACATGTGTGTGCAAACGCAATATGACGCGCGTTCCATTCGGAGAGCAGCGTGCCAGAACGACCGGCCGTCTGGGGTGCGACGCGAATGCGACGGGCGTGCTGTATACTCCGTACATGTGTACCGCCGTTTTCTAGACACTTTGCTCCATGGCGCGGGCGCAATCCATGGATACAAAATTAGTATACTGTATACTATTTAAAAGTCGAGGGCGGGGCTTTTCCTGCGCGGTAGGCGGCGGGCAGTTCCGCCTAGTCGGTTCGACAGAGACGCGAGAAGACGAGGGAGACCCCTACCCTAGGGTGCCCTAGGTAGCTGCCGCACGCATCATTGTTTTCTCTTTTCTTTATGCTCTTGCGCCCTAGAGTGAAATGATGGTTGCTTCGTCCGTCCAGCTTAATGCGGGAAAGGTGGGGGCTTTGTGATTTGACCCCTCATCGCTTATTTTCTACTACTTGCGGCGCTACGACCGGGGTGCCTCCAATTCCAACCGCTGCTCCGAACTGTAATTTGGTGCATCGCACGTGGAACAAGACGGTGGATGAGCCACATGTCGGCCAAAGGGGTCCTGTTAAGTGTGTCGCCATTTCGTGTGCGGACTGACCCTGCTTGAGTTGCTACGCCAACACGACAGGAGCAGCCTACCACTTGGTTTTGCTCTTGGTGAATCCCGACTATATTGATCTAAAAAGATACGTGCTGAACTACCCTCTCCGTCTCGGTTTTTTTTATTTTAGGCGTCTCGGTTTTATAGCGGGGCAGTTCCGCCTAGTCGTTCGACAGAGATGCGAGAAGACGAGGGAGTAGGCTGCTGCAAACGTAGGGTTGTGTGATTTGACAGCGAGTTACTGCTGGACAGGTGGGGCCCCGTGATTTGACTTGCCATTATCATTTTAACTGCGGCGCTACGACGGCGTGAGTCTCCCGATTCCTGACCACTCCATACAGGTGCCTCTCCCAATGCTCCACCATGTAGTAAGAGGCTGGCTCTTGCCATGAGAGCCCACTTCTCCACTTTTTCCTTGCCTCTCTTTCCTCACATATGCAAAAATGCCATGTAAAGCGCACTATTGTACTTACTTTTACTTGCTCCTACAGGTGCTTAAGCTTGCCACATAGGCATAAAGTCTGATGTGGCAAGTTAATCAAGAAGAGAGAGACTAGTTTGGTGACCCAAGGAAGAAACGGTACTAAGCGCGTGTACCTAGGTGAAAAGACAATTTTGAGTCTATAGCTAATTAAATGAAGCAAACTTAGCAACACCATTCCATTGGAAGAGGTCACTCCTTGGCAAATGCAATTAATACTAGTACTCCCTGTGTCCCATAATATAAGAACGTTTTTGGCACTACACTAGTGTCAAAAACGTTCATATATTATGGGACGGAGGGAGTATGAAGAAAGAGATAGAGAGGAGTAAAAAAAATACACTTATAGCCAACCTTATAGCCAACCTTGTTGTAGTATGAGTGACTAAGTGATGACTATGTATGACATGCCAACATCAGATAGCCTAACGCACCGTGTTAAATCTCCAAGGGCGCGACCGCACGAGCGACGCGACGGTCGTGGTAGGCGCGACCATGATACGGGCTGCTGGCTGCCTTTGGATCTGAGATCAAACGGTTGCATGCTAAGTTGCTGAAAATTTGCAGAATAACCCTCCAGGATAGGATATTCACCCATAGGTCTAGAATCACGCCATGCAACCGTTCGATCTCAGATCCAAGGGCTCTCGGAAGCCCGTATCATGGGAGAATGGAAAGCCACTCCCCTGCCGTTCGCACGCTGGCAGTTCGCTCCTACTCGTCCCCGCACATCCTTCAATACTACGGCGGTTCACTCCTAGTCGCCCCGTCCATTCACATTACGGCAGTTCCACTAATCCTAACCCTCCTCCCAAATCCATGGCGTCCCAAATCTCCACGATCGGCGGTGAGTACAAGGTTAGAACCTTCACCGACGATGAGTTCGATGTCATCTACACCCGTTCTTCCGCGACGGTGAAAGGATGCCTTTCTCGCTTCAGACGCATGTTCGAAGACTCAGATGATGAGTGGGTCGCTGGGCTAGATGTTGAGTACACCACAGTCCTGGGACGAGAGAAGGATCTAAAGGACGAAGAGAGGAAGAAGCCCGCCGTGATCCAGGTTTGCGTGCATGACTTATGCTTGGTCTACCACATATGCCATGCCGACGTTGAGTGCCAGGATTTTAAGGACTTCCTCAAGAGCAACCTAGTCAAATTCGTTACTATAGACTTTGGTAACGACAAAGAAGTCCTGCGTCGGATAGGCCTCGTTGTAGGCAACACCTTCGACCTCCAGAAGAATCGGCTGGTGTCCTCTCATCAGCCTTCAATGCTGACCCTGGCAGGAGCCATGGTTCATCCTTCGTACGGTAAACTGGAGAAACCTCCATACACGTTTCATCGTCATGCATGGCAGCGGAATGTACTAGATATAGACCACATCCACTATGCTGCAATGGATGGCTACCTTTGCTTCAATATCTACAAGGGTTGGATGAAGAGCAACAGCCAAGTGTGCGGTTCAAGCAAAGAAGTATCGGCCAAGAGGAAGAGGGACAAGGACGAAGTCGAGGACGTGGACGAGGACTCCGAGTAAGGTGGCAGTGTCGTTGCTCATGGTGGTTCTAATGCAATGTCTACCGGAATATTTGCAAAGTTTAATTCCAGGTGTGCTTAATTTAATTTGAGGGGTGTGTTGTGCTGAGCCCCCAGCAGAACTATGTTATGTTTCTTCTCGTTACTTTAACTCTTCAGTACGTACATACTAGTACTTCTTACATTTCATATTTTAGTTGGTATAGTAGTACCACTCGTTTCTTCACATTATATACATACAATATATATGGCAACATCATATAGCCAGCAGTTTAGTTGTCAAAGAATTTCAGGGTGCTTAGTTTTGTCAAAGAATTCCAGGATGCTTAGAGGGTGCTTGGATCCAAGGGACTTATTTTAGTCTGACTAAAAATAGTCTCTTTAAGAGGCTAAAGTTCCAAGCACCCCTGACTAAAGAGGGGCTAAAACTAGTCTTGAGACTAAATTTTTTTAGTCAGGGGTACCCCTACTAAAATATGGATTAGTCCTCTCTCTACGCATTTAACTCCTCTCCTTTAACACAGGCGAGTTCTGGATTGGAGGGTTTGGAGGATAATAAATGCTCATTAACTTGATTTTAGCCTTTTTAGTATTTGGATCCAAGCATGGGTGAGGCTAGCATGTTTTAGTCCCACTACTTTTAGTCATGGGACTAAAACGTATCCAAGCACCCTCTTACTTTTATTTGAGGGGTGGGTTGTGCTGGACACCATTATTGTGACTAGCCTTTTTAATAGCACTATATGCATAATTTGGCGACGAGCGCTCTCTATATGTACCACCTTTTTTTTAATTTCAAGTTTTGCTCCATGGCGCAATCCATCGATACTACTGTTGTACAAAAGTATACATTTTTTAAAAGGCTAGAGGGCGGGGCAGTCTAGCTTGGTCGGTTTCACGAGAGGCGAGGGCCTTTGTGATTTGACGGCTCATTATTGCTGGAAGGCGGGGCCTTGTGATTTGACTGCTCGTATAAATGTGCCGACGACCTGATCGAGGAGGAGCAAAGAACCGTGCGGTATACTCAAGTTTTCCACCGGAGTAGTACTGCGACGGAGGAGCACGAAACATGGCAGCCCAGTGCCATATGGCGATAAAAATAATCTAATTTGCTAGTCATCTCATTGTTAGCATTGTTCTATTCATTCCCTAAAAAAACCATTGTTCTATTTATGCCTCGCAGAGAACGTGACACGTGCGGCGAAACACCCGAAGCAAAAGATGAAACACAGGAGCAAAAGAAGAAGGAAGATTATCACCCCAAATGATCTAATTCGCCGCGGAGTCGTAACTGCTTCTTCATCACCTCCATGACCTCCATCTCCTTGCGCGTCTCCTCCGCCATCTTCTTCATTCTGTCCATGACGTGGGATTTCTCGACGCTAGCCTTCATCATCTGTTCCACGGCCGCATTACGTACCTTGACAGCAGCCGGGTGCTGGATGCGGAGCTTCGCCAACTCCTCCTTCTGTTCCATGACGAGGGCCTGCAGCATCTTCATCGAGGAACTACTATTCTCATGCAGCTTCTTCCAGCCGGCGTTCTTCTCCTTCAACAGGTCGATCTCGTGGCAGAGCTTCGCCTTGTCCTCCCAAAGTCGCAGGATTTCGCCGGTCGCCTTCTTCTCCGAGGCAGTGCTCTTCTTCAGCAGCATCACCAAGCCGGCGGTCAACTCCCCCTGCTGATTGAGCTCAGCGGGCATGTCGTCGAGGCTCTCCTTCAGCAACTCCATCAAGCCTTGGATGAACTCCTTCTGCTTATTGAGCTGATCGGGCATGCCGTCGAGGGATAACGACTCCAGCTCCGCCGGCTCGGCATGTTCTCCTCCGCGGCTAGGGCCTCCGCGGTGAGAGATCTTTGGAGGTCTCTGCGTGGCGGCGAGCCCTCTCTTTTTTTCTGCAGCCTTGGTTGCCGCTCCCTTGTTACGAGTAGTTCTCGACCTAGAGCTCTGCTCACCGGCCATGGCAACGACGGACGAAGAAGAAGCACTTATGAGGAGGAAAGGTAGAGTAATTTTCGGTTACGTAGTTCCCCTTTTTATAACCTAAGTACTAGCACTAGTACTAATACCTGCATAGTGGGAACACGTTCAGGTTTGGTACGTACTAGTAGGTGTGAGCAGGCTTTCGAATGTGATGGGAACAAGGTAAAGATTAATTGATGGTTTTGGTTTCGAGGCCTCAAACGGCTCCCGATGAGTTTAGCGGAACATAAATTTCAAGTACTACACTGCTCAAATGCGTAAATATTATGTTACTGTCAAAAATTGGCACAACATATGAAGGAGACCAATGGAAGTACTACTAGCAACCCACGATTTAACTACTCGCATGCGCGCAGTGGAGTAATAATGTCTTTCTTCCGCCCTCACGTCCACTCAATTTGCATGCGCTGTATTAATTGACCATCAATGAACTGAACGACTTTACATGCGTCAAATTATCACATGGGGTGGATCTTGGTACAAAATTGCGTCTGCCCGTGTACCCGCGTGTGCGTGCGAGGGAATGAGTGCGTGCGTGGCGTGCGTGCACATCTTCACTTCGTGCATGTACCGCCAGTATGGCTCAGGGAGGACGAGTACATTCTTCTGGAACTAGCAGCACGTCACTGTGATCAATCCACGCAAGGAGGTCGCGACAACGCCTCCACATGTGCCACGTGGCTTCATGAACTGTAAGAGAGACACTGTGTAGCGTGCCATTGGTATTCTAATTTACGTGTTTTGCACATACTCGAAGTACTTGTAAGGTACACGTGCATTGCACGCATCAGATTTTGCAACCAAATTATGAATAAATACCACACTATAGCATGTAAGCTCTGAGTCATATATGCTTGATGTAGCCCTTCGTTTAATTCTTATAGTTCATCTCATTCAAAATCAATTAGTTTTATAAAAAAGCTAAGAACGCGGGAATAGGAAAAACATGGGATTATAGTGGAATGTCGTCTTGAATCCTACAGGATTGTACGAGTGTTTGATTGTGCATAGAAAAAACACAGAATTCTTGCAAAGAGGTTTGAGTGGATGGGATGTTTCCTATGAAATCTAGTGCAAATGAATCATATGGAAAAATTCTTATGGTTTACAATCCTACGAATCAAACAACCAAGATAGGAAAAATTCCTAATGATTAGAATCCTCCAAAATTCCTTTGAGAATCCTTTGAATCAAAGAAGCCCTTAATCTATTTTATGATTCATGGAATTGTGCGTTGTAAAGCATAAAGTAAAAACAAATAATGGCAATTCAACTAGAAAAAAAGTTTGGGCAGTTATGATACGGAAGATTCTAGAACAAAAGAGAATCACTGTTGTTTTGAGGTTTGTGCATTATGCTTAAGTTCAACCATGGAGTCTGCTAGATTGTACATGTGGCAAAATCCGGTGGGGGGCTAGAAGATGGTGCGAGGGGCCGAGTGGAGGGAGACTATGAAGGAATGCGCAAGTGCGAGATCGATATTTAGAGAGAGGGGGCGAACATGTGCGCTGTTGCGCGCAGTGGTGGAGCCATGAAAAATAAATGAGCTAGGGGGCCAAGCATTGCTAATCCTTTACGAGGAGGGTCAATTCATGAACTTAAACCATTTTTAGCAGCAATTGTCTAATGATCACATTCATATTAGCCTTGATATATAGTGATGTTAGGGGGGAGGGGGGCAGGGCCCTTACTGCCCCCTGTCTTCGCCATTGTGCACGCATCTGAGAGATGAAGCGGAAGGCATGGATGATGAGAGGGGGACGTTGGATATATAATTAATGTGGGTGTATTAGCTATATATGTTAATCCTATATAGAGAGGTATAGATTGATCGATGTGGACGTGGGAAAGAGGGTGAGACCTCACTGGATATATCGATTGATCGGTTTGTGTGGAAAACTATGAAAGACCTAGCTATATACACACATACATAGAGGAACATCGATCGTTGCGCATGCACGCGTGAGAGATAAAGAATGCCCGATATGATGGAGAGGGGGATGTGTGTGGGTGTGTGCCTTCATGGGAGACCGACCTGAAGAAAAAGATTGCATGCGTGCGATGGATAATGCCGACTGGTAATGTGTGTGCATGCATGCACGAGAGAAAGTTAGTGGTACAATTATAAAGAGAAGACTACTGTGTGGGTGTAAAAGAATAGGTGAGGTCATAATCAATGTAAAGTTGAATTCAAATATTTGAATAAGAGATCCTGATGTTTGAAACCCATGCATGCATGAATATAACGGAGATCTGCGCGGTGTGGTTTGGAAACGTGCATGTTGTAATGTATACACATTGAACAAGGTTAGACTGATTTGAATTTGAGATACCGATGGCAGACATCATTTGGCCACGTCGCATCCGTGCATGGACACACTATTCTAATTGGAGATGATGGGCGGCTTTCGCATCACATATCTATATCTATACCCCTATATATATACATTTTTTTATATTTTGTGCGGGTAACTTTAACTTTGAAAGATGGTCGTTGGATGAGGCGAATCCGATGGTCCAAAGATGGCAAATTTGAGCACTACTGGCCGTTGGATATCATCTAGATTCCACCAGATTTCGCCACATGTATAATCTAGAAGACTCCATGGTTGAACTTAAGCATAATGCACAAACATCAAAACACAAGCACTTCTTATTTGTTCTAGAATCTTCCGTATCAGAATTGCCCAAATGTTTTTCTACATGATTTGCCATTATTTGTTTTTACTTTATGTCTTACGACGCACAATTCCATGAATCTTAAAATAGATTAGCTTTCTTATAAAAACTAGATGATTTTGAATGAAATGAACTATAAGAATTAAACGAACATCTACATCATGCATATATGACTCAAAGCTTGCATGCTATAATGTGGTATTTATTCATAATTTGGTTGCCAAATCTCATGCGTGCAATGCACGTGTACCTTACTCTAGTCTAAATGGTGTTTGTGTGTGTGTTGTGCGTGTTGAGGTGCAAATTGTCTTTTTTTGGGTACACGTTAAGCTTGTTCTTCCGAAATTTGAAGCCACCTCTTGTTATGCCGAAAATTCAAGCTAGCGTCTCTGTCTATAGTGCTGCAAAACTCCCGCCTCTTCAACCCGTGCCTTGTTAGCCAGAAATATTTAAGATACATCTTTGTCTCGTTGTGCTCTGACAACTCCCTCCATCTCAACCCGCGCCTTGCTATTCCGAAATTACAACGCGCGCGAAAACTCCCACCTCTTGTGAAATCCCGACACGTGAAATGCCCGTGGTACCCCTGAACCAAAAGAACCACCTCAAATCGGTGGGGGTACTTTCATAACTTACCCCACATTTCGGACAAGCGCGTCTCTAAGCCATGGTTCCCCATTGCCATCCCATCTGCCCACCCATTCGTACACCGAGACCGCGAAAACCCGCGACGAAACCCCACACCCTGCTCTGTCCGCCACCCAGCGGGAGCCTCTTCCCCGACAATGTCGTCCACAGCAACACCTCGACGTCCCTCATCCACCGGATGAGGATCCGTCGTCGATCTCATCGTCCCGCCGGTTCAGCCACCCCGTCCTCCACCTCCAAGGAGCTGCCCCGACGTTCCCCTCGTCTTTCGCGCCACCTCCATTCCCACACCGCCGTCTTCACCTGCACCACCGGAAGAACATCATCATCACCGTTTCCTCGGATGAAGTTGTGGCCTAATCGGCGCCACCAAAGAGGTTGTACACTAATCACCGCATTTTCTTCTTGATTCGATCTCACGGTGCTGCCGGCGCTCGGTCCCGAGCCGACACGGCGCGACTCCATC
Organism: Triticum aestivum; assembly: GCF_018294505.1. Lineage (NCBI taxonomy): Eukaryota > Viridiplantae > Streptophyta > Magnoliopsida > Poales > Poaceae > Triticum > Triticum aestivum. The sequence continues at coordinate 402,538,855 of NC_057811.1, read as the reverse complement.
CACGGCGGCGTCGCCGGCCACTTCCTCCACGGCGTCGCTCCCTCGGCGGCGACGTCCACATTAGTAGGAGCTGCTGCTGCTTTAGCTCTCGCTCGCGCTGCTGCTCTGCTCTTGCTCTCGGTCCCCTGCCTGGTCTGCTCTTGCTATTGCTCTTGCTCTTGCTGCTGCTCTCGCTCTTGCTCTTGCTTGCGATGCTGCTCCGATTTAGCTACATTTCAGTCGACTGAATCAACTTTTGGGTCAGTCGATTTTCAGGGGGTGGGGGGGGGCTCGCCGGGGTGAAGGAAGAACCAGCCGCAGTGGGGAGGGGGGCTCGCCGGAGAGGTACCCCACTATCTATCATAGGGTTCAAGATGGGGGCGGTGGTCACCGACGGTGGTGGGGTGTTGGCGGGGCGGTGGCGTGGGGATCGCTGGAGAAAAACCTCGGAACGGGGGAGGGCTAGAGGGATGGCCGGGGTGGCGGCGGACCGGCGGTGGGGAGTGTTTTCGGGGCGGGCGGGGCGGCGCACTGCCGGCCGCGGGCGGCGGGGGGCTGCTGTTTGGCCGGTGGTGGCTGGCGGCTCAGGGGGGTGGAGGTTGAAGATGAACCGCAGGCCCTTGATTTCGTATCCAACGGCTGCAAAATCGACTGACGAGAGATGAAAAAGTCAGTCGACCGACGTGTAGCCTCACCTTGCTAGTGCGTTCAATTTCGACAGCAAAATTCAGTTTCGACAGCAAAATTTAGTTTCGACAGTTAAGTTCAGTTTCGACAGTTAAGTTCAGTTTCGACAGTTAAATCCAGTTTCGACAGTTAAGTTCAGAGATGAGCGGCTGATGTATTTTACATCTAGCACTTTGTGGTTATGTATTTTACGTCATGTATTGGAGATGCTATTAGAATTCCACTCAGGTTAACGTTGTTCGTTGTCTCTCTTGTCCTGCTTCAGCCTCGGTGTCGTACAACTCACCGGAGCTGCTCCAACGACGAAACCCTCCATCACAGCGGAGCAGTACCTCGGGCTCCATCTCCAGACGCCTAAGATCTTCTTCCCCTCCTCTGACAGCCAAGTCAGCCGGAGCATCCTCACCGGCCAACCCAATCACGCTGAGATCGAGATGGCTTCGCCAAAGAGGTTGTACACTTGTTGCATCTCTTTTTTACTCTACATATTATATATATTGTCCACTGAGCACTCGTAGTAACGGGAAATACGATTATTTTATCCTACCATATGACAAGCAGTGAGGTACCAGGCAACTTAGCTATCGTGATGGACTCTCTTGAACGCCATCATTATTTATCTCTACGCGTTTGAGCTGTGCATTTGTCGATGGGCCTGGGAGTTGAGCTAGCATCGCAGTGGCCTGGGTCCAAAGTAATAGAAGTAGCACAAAAACATTTTTTTAGTGTAGGATTTTCCTTGCTCAAGCCTGCCTACTAGAATCGCGAGTGCTTGAAAGGAAAAGTGAATGAAAAACATCGGAATTGGAAAGTTTCCTATGGTACTACTTTTCATGAAATTGGTGCAAAGGAATGGAGCAAAGGAAAACTATAGGATTTGTTCCTTTAGTGTCTCCTTGAAAGAAAAACCGTAGGAATTCTAATTTCCACTTCTCCTCCTTTTCATATTCCTATTCATCAAGCACAAGACTAAGAGATAGTAGCATAATAGAATTATAACCGTACATTTTCTTATGGTTTGACTTAATCTCACCATGCTTTTTTGCATCCTGTGATCTTCCAATTGTTGTGAATCAAACACCCAGATTGGCAGAAATCCTGTGTTTTTAAATTCTCTGTTTTGCACGTGCATTCCTATCCTATTCCTGTCTATTTCCTATCCCTGCATTGTTAGAATCCTCAAATTCAAACAAGCCCTTCACTACAGGAATCAGCTATTTTGCCGTCTGCCACGGCGGACGGCAAAGGCATGAACGGCGGACGGCAAAGACCTTTGCCGTCAGCCGCGGACGGCAAAAGGCTCCGGCAAAGTAGGCTACGGTAAAGAGCTACTTTGCCGTCTGCTTCCTGGCGGCTGACGGCAAAGGCCCTTTGCCGTCTGCTGCGGACGGCAATAATTGCACTGTCAGTCCATTAAGTGGCTAACGGCAGGCCTTTGCCGTCCGCCGTTGATGGCAAACTTTCTAGTGCCTTTGCCGTCTGCCGCTGACGGCAAACTTTCTAGTGTCTTTGCCGTCCGCTGTATGATGTCATCTACACGTCACTACATGGCAGGCCTTTGCCGTCCGCCGCTGACGGCAAAATCGTTTACTCTTTGCCGTCTGCCACTGTAGGCAAACTGACCAAATGGGTCAGCTCCCAGGAAGCATAGCTAGATGCCACGTGTCTTCTTTGCCGTCCGTGGCAGGCGGCAAAGAGCCCGTTGCCGTCGGTGGCAGACGGCAAAGAGCATGCATATTGGCTCTTTTTCTGTTTTTTATTAAATCCAACAATTTTCGCAGCAAATATATATGACATATATAGATATATTTCACAAGGCAATTACAGAGCAAACATATAAGATATCCAACACATAACTTCATCATACATGCATAGTTCCATCCAACTACCAAGTTCCATGCATAGTTCCATCATACATAGCAAGTTCAACATAGAGGCATCCAACCATATATATTACAATAGTTTCATCCAACGATACATGCATAGTTCAACGATACAAAAGAAACAGAGAAAGGGATAAGGAGCACTCCATCTATGCAAGCTTTCGTCAAGTGAATGAAATCTGCAAAATGAAAAATAAGAAAGTTAGAAATAGGTGACTAGAATAAGAAGACTAGAACAAGAAGAGTAGAACAAGAAGAAGACTAGAACAAGAAGAGTAGAACAAGAAGAAGACTAGAACAAGAAGAGTATGTCATTTATGAGCTAACTTACGTGAAATGGATCATATATGAGCTAACTAAGTTGAAATGGGTCGTTTATGAGCTAGCTAAGGTGAAATGGATCATTTATGAGCTAACTTAGTTGAAATGGGTCATTTATGAGCTAACTAAGGTCAAATGGATCATTTTTGAGGTAACTAAGGTGAAATGGATCATTTTTTAGCTCACTTAGGTGAAATGGATCATTTATGAGCTAACTTAGTTGAAATGGATCATTTTTGAGCTAACTTAGGTGAAATGGATCATTTATGAGCTAATTTAGTTGAAATGGATCTTTTTGAGCTAACTTAGGTGAAATGGATCATTTAAGAGCTAATTTAGGTGAAATGGATCGTTTTTTAGCTAACTTGGTGAAATGGATCGTTTATGAGCTAAATTAGTTGAAATGGATCGTTTATGAGATAACCTAGGTAAGATGGGTCATTTTGGAGTTAACCTAGGTGAAATGGGTCATTTTAAAGCTAACGTAGGTAAAATGGATCATTTAGGAGCTAATCTAGGTAAAATGGGTCATTTTTGAGCTAACTTGGATGAACTGGATCATTTATAAGCTAACCTAGGTAAAATGGGTCATTTTAGAGCTAACTTAGGTAAAATGGATCGTCTATGAGCTAACTAAGCTAATTATGCAATTTTTGACATAAGTAAGCTAAGTACAGATCGTTTTAGAGCTAACTTAGGTAAAATGGATGGTTTTGGAGGTCAGTAAGCTTATTAAGTCATTTTGGAGGAGAAGAAGCTAAGTCTAGGTCATTATGGTAAGCATTGGAGGAAATAAAGCTAAGTCTAGGTCTTTATGCATGTGTTAAGCAAAACACTAGATAAACTTACCAAGATCCAGGAGGTGTAGGAGCGGGCTGGCTCGTGTCGGTAGCTGGAGAAGGATCGTGCGATGCTTGTCTGGAGTTACGCTGCACCAAAGATCATTTCCAATGTCTTGTTAGCATGATGACACTCAAATGTTAAGACTAGCAAGTAATGTCCATTCAAATAAAACTCACCGTGGTCCCAGGAGCAATCACTGGCATCGGCGGAGCGGTCTGACCTGTCTTCTCGCACACAGACTGCACATTTGGTTTTGACGACTCAGTCATACTAGTTAGTAATGAGACAAACACTACATGAATGTTTTGGCTAATCTGCAGAAGAAACTTACCACAAGGAGCTCGTACATGGCCCTTGCCTGCATGTCATTCCGTGCCCTCTCCTCCTCCATCATCTTTGTCGTCCTCTCCTCCAACTCCCGCTGCCTCTCCGCCGCCTCCGCCAGAAGTTTCTCCGTTCTATCTCTCTCACTCTGTATAGCAGCCTGCAACACCACTCACATGACCATTTGTAATCATTGATGGAAGCGCACACAATGTAATGGAGAAAGATAACTGAGTACGTATCACTAACCTTGATGGCGAGTTGCACTGGCCGTTCACGAGGCCTTATCTCAGGAGCGGAGCTCGACTGGCGCGCCTTGATCTCCGGGAGAGTGCTAGGACAACGGATAAGTCCATCTCCAATGGCTATGGAGCCATGGGACCTCCCGCCACCAGATATCATCACCAGCTCTGGATCAATGGGACCCTGGCTCGGGTTAAAGTCCTCCCCTTTCCTCGCCTTCCCCTCATCTCTATATCTCACGAGCTTGTTGTGGGAGGAGATGTTGGTGAAGTTGTTTGCATCATCGAGGTCAGACTGAGAGAAAGCCTTGACTTTCTTGAAAGAGGCAGTGTGGGCCATGGCATACAGGTCGTACACCTCTGGCACCTTATCCACCTTATTGTGGCGTGCCTGAAAGAGAGAAACAATGTAAATTAGTAATTAAAGGGCTCAAGCTAGCATGATGAATGAATTGCATGAATCATGAAGCAAACCACATACCCAGTTGCGCCCGAACTGATATAAGTTGGAGCTGCCTTGATGGTGTGGCACACCTTCCATTTGGGCACGTTTGTCCTTGGCCTCGTTGTGGAGGGCTAGCCATTCTTTTGAGCACCACTCATCGACCAACACCTCCCAACAATCCATCCGATCCGCACACCATCTCGGAGGCGCCTAAGTTAGCAAATAGAAACTTGAGCGCTACGGCTAAGAATTACTAAATGAAGGAACTTAAGTAGAAGGCCTTAAGAATTACCTTCATGTACTGCTCCTTACTCAGGAACTTATCGCGGCACGCCGGCTTGGTCTTCTTGATACCACGCAAGGCGTAGTAGTCTCGAACAGCCTGCACCCGAGCCTCGTGCCGTAAGTTCTGGAGTAGGCGCTTGCAGACGTTCTCGATAACATGTGCCGCGTCCTCCTCGTATCCCTCCTCACACCTGTAGAATGTCTGCAATCAAATGAGACAATATTGATTAGTACAATTAATAACTAGCTAGTTGAAGATTTTTAAATGTGTAAAGGAGAAATTACCCAGAACTTTCTGATCACCATGTCTGCCCTCGTGTCGCACACGACACCGTCGATAATCTCATCCGGCGGGGCCGGGGCAGCCACGTAGTGCTCCCAGCTCAATCCAAGCTCTGGAAGCCGACCCTCACCAGGCAACGTGACAAACCCCGGGAAGTTTTGCCGGCAAAGAACTCCAAGGACGGAGTTGGGCCGGCGGACACTATGATGGTGGTCCCAACCCCTGCAGCATGACAAGGCCAACGCATTAGTTATTTGAAGAAACGTGAATGCAGAAGGTACAAAAATATTAAATGCACTTACGTACCTCTCCCCATCAGGGAAAATCAACCACCTCTGCTCGCGGGTCGCCGGCACGGACGGGAGCCGTGTAGCACCACGCTGGTAGACGGTGCCCCCTCCTCCTCAAGATCAGTCGGCTCCCCGCCATCATCAGCATGGCCACTCGGCTCCTCGGGCTGATCCGGCCAGGTACCCCATCCGGACGTGTGCTCCTCCGGGGTCTCGTGGGCCGAACTCTCGTGGGCCGAAGGCCAGTCGACCCGAGGCTCGTGGGCCCAAGACCCGTGGACCGGAGGCTCGTGGACCGGAGTCCGTGTAGCCTCCTCCTCGGACGAGTCCACCCTAGCAGTCACGTGCTCGGGTGAAACAGCTGGGGGTGGCGGCGAGGAAGGCGCCGTAGCAGTCACCCTACCTCCTCTCCCGCGACCACGTGCCCCACCTCCTCTCTTCCTACCTCGTCCCCTGCTGGGCACCGCGGTCGACGAAGAAGGGCCCGGCGGTGTGGCCATACTGTCCAGCAACGCTCGGCGGAGAGGTGCGTCTGGAATGGAAGACCTCAGACCACGCGCCGACGAAGAAGGGGCCTTGGCGCGCTCCCGACCAGCGCCCACCATCTTTCAACACCTGCCATGACAAACAGTAAACGAAATTAGTACAACATAAAAAAAGACCGACATGAATAATAATATGTGTATCACTTAAGTGTATCATCATCAAGTACAACATAAAAAAATTTAATACCTGACACTACTAATAATCTCGATCAGTATCATCAATAAATGCATAATCATCATCATCACTATAATCAATGACGGGCTCATAGGGTTCAGTGGCATCAACATGTGGAAGGCCACCTTGACGTAATCGGTCAAGCAATGACAGGTCATCCGCAGCAGTAACCTCTTCTTGTTCCGGCTCTTCTTGTTCCTCCTCTGGGGTGATGTCGGATTCACTGTCGCTGTCTACTTCAATGTTTTGGGGTGAAGTATAGCGGTTCTTGAAACGCTTTTTGGAAAGACGTGTCTCTTGGAAGAATTCTCCTTCATATGTGTCTGGGTTAATGTGAGGTTCATAATCCTCTTCCTTTGGGGGAGATAGTCTAGCACGTGGCGGCACTTCATAAACGACATCCCAACCTTTCAGATTTGGATTAGTTTGGCAGGCCCACGGTAGATAGAATACTTGGGTCGCCTGTTGAGCCGTAATATAGACATCAGGAACATCTAAATGGGTGCTTTGGTTGATTTCAACTAGCCCTATATGTTCATGAGTCCTTCTAGTCTCCTTCGGCTGAAACCAATAACATTTGAAGACTACGACATTCGGTGGGTTTTCACCATAGAATAGAAGTTCATAAATTGCTTCAACTCTCCCATAATACTCGGTACCTCCTTCGCCGATAGCAGATACACAACAATTTGTAGACTTTCGGTCGGCCATAGATAGCTCTTTGCCATAGGTACGAAAGCGATACCCGTTGATGTCGTATTTGTCAAATGAACGGACCTTATAGTCAAAACCATTAGCGACTTGTCTCAATTCGGCGTCCATAGACTCTGAATTAGCCTACAAGTTTAATATGAAAGGATTGTTGCATTACGCACAAATTAGCGAATGAAACCGGGATAGCCGCCTACAAATTAGCCTACAAGTCTAATAGAAATTACCGTTTGTTTGAACCAAGAGATGAAACCGGGATAGCCGCCTCCTTGCTTTGCGAGAAGCTCATACTCTTCGACAGAATCCTTTTGGATCACCGCTCCATACGAGAATAAGGCGACGTATCGACTGTATGAAATATCCAGGAATAAGAGCAGTTCAAAGGAAATAGAAGTTGCGAAACTATGTACCGAGAACTTACTCGATGTACGGCCGCACTTCTATCAGGTTGTTGAAGATATACAACGAAATGGTCCGCCATTGTTCGTTATCCAAAGATACTGGATTTGAAACACTGGCTGGTGCGAGATTCCCTTTGAATAGGCTGAGGTTGGATCCACCCTTTTTAGGGTCGTCAGCATTGTACCGAGGCTTCGGATTATGCAAATGACGATTTTTGGCTTCGTAGTGTGCTGTCACGAAGTTTGCCGCCTCCTCAGTGATGAATGCCTCAGCCATCGATGCTTCAATTCTACGTTTATTTTTACATTTTTGTCGAAGCGTCTTCTGCATCCTCTCAGTTGGGTAGCACCAACGATTTTGCACGGGCCCCCCCAATCTTGCCTCGGTCGGGAGATGCAAAATCAAATGTTGCATTGGATTAAAGAAGCCCGTGGAAAGATCTTCTCTAACTTGCAGATCAACTCCGGCGCCAACTCTTCCATTTCTTCTAGCACGCCAGGCGATAGTTCTTTCGCACAAAGAACACGGAAGAAATAGCTGAGTTCTGCCAGTACTAGCCATTCATCCTCAGGGATGAAGCCACGCAACATCACCGGCATTACCCGCTCAATCCATATGTGCCAATCATGACTCTTGAGACCAAATATCTTCAATTTATCAAGACTGGCTCCCCTCTGTAGATTCGCTGCATACCCATCGGGGAACATCAACTGCATTTTCACCCACAAGATAATTTCCCTCATAGCTGGCCTTCCAAGATTGAACCATGCCTTTGGCTTCGTCCAGTTCTGCTTTCCTTTCGGTTCTTTCATGTTTTGTAACGGCCTATCACATAGCGCCTCCAGATCGACTCTAGCCTTAGTATTATCCTTTGACTTCCCATCTATGCCGAACAATGTACCAAAAAGTGCCTCGGCGATATTCTTCTCAGTGTGCATCACGTCGATGTTGTGTGGGCAAAGGAGGTCTTTGAAGTAAGGCAGATCCCATAAGCATGTTTTGTGAGTCCAGGCGTGCTTAGAATTATACCCCTTGAAGTACCCTGGACGCTCTGGATCTGGCTCGAGAGCGTTTAACTGATCCAGGGTCTGTTGGCCTGTCAATGCAGGTGGTGCAGAGTTTTTGACAACTCTACCTCTGATGAAGTTCTTCTTGTCTTTCCTGAACTTATGGCGAGGATTCAGGAACTGTCTATGCATGTCAAAGCAAGAAAACTTGTGACCGGCCTGAAGCCAACGAAACTCAAGAGCTCCCTTGCATGTGGGGCACGGGAACCTTCCATGCACACACCAGCCAACGAATAGCGCATACGCCGGCAAGTCATGCGTCGAGTACATGTACCAGACACGCATTATGAAGTTCCGTTTGCTATAGGCGTCGTATGTCTTGAACCCATTATCCCAGGCTTCTTGCAATTCGTCCTTAAGCGGCTGCATGTACACATTCATATTTTTCCCCGGATAGTTGGGCCCTGGAATTATCAACGTCAGGAAAATGTTCTTTCTTTGCATAATCTGTCCGGGGGGGGGGGATTGAGTGGAAAGACAAATACGGGCCAACAACTGTATTGGGCTGCCGTCATACCAAACACACTGAACCCATCCGTGCTGATGCCGACTCGAGGATGCCTCGGATCTGCCGCTTTGTCACCATGTAATTCATCAAACTTTTTCCACGCAACACCATCCGATGTGTGTACAATCATCAGATTCCCATCTGCATCTAGTTCGGTTCTTTTGCCTGTTTTGTGCCATGTCATCTGTCTGGCCGTCTCTTCGACCATGAAAAGACGTTGAAGTCTTGGTACGATTGGCATATACCGAAGAACACTAACGGGGATTTTGGTCTGTGTCTTCTCACCCATACCGTTGTCTACCACAACATACTTGGAAGACTTGCAAATGGGACAATAGTTCAAGTCCGCATAGTCAAGCCTAAACAAGACACATCCTTTCTCACAGGCATGTATCTTATCATAGGGCATCTTCAGTGCACGGAGGATTTTGTCCGACTGGTACAGGTTTGCAGGCATTACATGGCCTTTGGGTAGAAAGCGTCCAAATACTTTCATCATTGCATCGTAGCATTCTCTGCCCAAGTTGAACTGAGCCTTCAGAGCCATTACTTGTGAGATGGCATCCAACTGACAAAGCTCAGTGTGCTCATGGAGCGGACGTTTTGAAGACTCCAACATTTCATTGAAGGCCTTTGCAGATTCCTCCATCTCCTCGTCCGAATCCCGAGCATCATCGAAGTCTTGCACCATGTTTTCCATCCCGGTACCATGCTCGTCGGTGCGACGACGATCCACCTCAGCTCGGTCACGTTGGGCAGACTCACCATGAAATGTCCACACCGTATAATCGGGCGTAAAACCACTCTCCTGCAGGTGTTTGCCCATTTCAGCCTCTGTCCTCTTTTCCCAAATGCCGCACCGTAAACAGGGGCACCAGGTTTTCCTCTGGCCATTTGCAAATGCGGCTCGCACAAACCCCTTGGTTTTTGTGAACCATTCAGTGCTCCATTTGTTCTGACCAGTGTGACCGGTGTACATCCACGCACGATCACTCATCTTGACTTTCAGAGCTACTAGAGACACAACAAATATATATATATATAATTCACCATGTATATATTCATCAGTTGATCTACTTTGTCAATTTTATTACGTCTATGCAACCTACACTCTAATAGGTAATGATAGGTCCTAATCCCACCCGAGTATGTTTAGATTGGGTTCATTTTCCCATGCTATGCTCCGGATCCTACGCAAAATTTCGGTAGCACCTCCCCGCTGTTCTCCTGATACACGTCTCTGCAATAAACAGAGAGGATGTGTACCCGGAGAACAACAGGGGAGGCACTGACGAAATTTATGCGTCGGATCCGGAGCAAAGCATATGGGAAAACGAACCCAATCTAAACATACTCGGGCTGTCCACGGATAGCGTTGGACAATTCGAAAGAATCAAGGTTATAAATATGCAAATGCATGCATATTTATAACTCTGACGCTTTCGAACGGGAGACACATATTGGTTACGCATACGGATGATTCAAGACACATCTATAGCTAGCTATCAAGTTTCATCGGAATAGATCAGATAATTAATGGGGGAGGAGGACATGTCATTTGTGCTCACCCACGAACGAAGGGGCAGAGCTCGTCAAACGCACGGCGAGGTCGTCGAACACCAAACCTCGCAGCGATGAAACAACTGCACATTTAAAACTACCCGATCAACACAATTATATATGATGTTTTTCATAACAAAATCGAAAAATATACGACCTAACTAATAATTCACAAATATATGACCCCGTCGGCTTCTGGAAGGCCAAAGAACACCTTTTCGGGAGGTGCCGGGGGTCGGGGTGTCGTGTCGGTGTTAGGGTGCCGTGTCGGGGTCTGGGTCTCGGGGTCGGGGTGTCGGGTCGGGGTGCCGGGTCGGGGTCGTGGTGCCGTGTCGGTGTCGGGGTCGGGGTGTCGGGTCAGGCTCGGGGTCGGGGTGTCGGGGTCGGGGTCGGGGTCGGGGTCGGGGTCTCGGGGTCGGGGTGTCGGGTCGGGGTGCCGGGTCGGGGTCGGGGTGCCATGTCGGTGTCGGGGTCGGGGTGTCGGGTCAGGCTCGGGTCGGGGTCTCGGGGTCGGGGTGTCGGGTCGGGGTGCCGGGTCGGGGTCGGGGTGCCGTGTCGGTGTCGGGGTGTCGGGTCAAGCTCGGGGTCGGGGTGTCGGGGTCGGGGTCGGGGTGTCGGGGTCGGGGTGTCGTGTCGGTGTCGGGGTGCCGTGTCGGGGTCCGGGTCAGGGTCTCGGGCTCGGGGTGTCGGGTCGGGGTGCCGGGTCGGGGTCGGGGTGCCGTGTCGGTGTCGGGGTGCCGGGTCAGGCTCGGGGTCGGGGTGTCGGGGTCGGGGTGTCGGGGTCGGGGTCTAGGGGTCGGGGTGTCGTGTCGGGGTGCCGGGTCGGGGTCGGGGTGCCGTGTCGGGTCGGGGTTTTTTCCTCTTTTTTTCTTTTCTTCTTCTTCCTCTTCTTCCTCTTCTTCCTTTTCTTCCTTTTCTTCCTTTTTTTCCTTCTTCTTCTTCTTCTTCTTCTTCTTCTTCTTCTTCTTCTTCTTCTTCCTCCTTTCCTTTTTCCTCTTCTTCTTCTCCTCCTCTCCTCTTTTTTCTTCTTCTTCTCCCTCTTCTTCTTTTTTCTTCTCCTCCTCCTCTTCTTCTTCTTCCTTTCCTTTTTCCTCTTCTTCTTCTCCTCCTCTCCTCTTTTTCTCTTCTTCTTCTTCTTTCCTCAAACTAAACTAAACCTAAAACTAAACATAAAACTAAACCTAAATCTAAAACTAAAACTAAAACTAAAACTAAACATAAACCTAAAACTAATAAAACAGAAAAAAGGAAAAAACTAAATCTAAACCTAAAACTAAACTAAAACTAAACTAAAACTAAACCTAAAACTAAAACTAAAACTAAATCTAAACTAAACATAAACCTAAAACTAAAAAAACAGAAAAAAGGAAAAAAAGAGGAGGTAGAGCTCACCTGGGGCAGGGCCGGTGGAGGAGATGGCCGGTGGAGGAGGGGGCGGGGTGGTGGAGGAGGTGGCCGGAGGAGGAGGGGTGCGGGGCGGCCTGGGGCGGCGGCGCCGGGCCCGGGGCGGTGGGGCGCGGGGGGGCCGGGGCGGCGGGGGGCCGGGGCGGGGGGGCGACGGGGCGGTGGGGCCCCGGGGCGGCGGGGGGCGGTGCGGTGGGGCGCGGGGGGCCGTGGCGCCGGGGCGGCGGGGGCGACGGGTGGTGGGGCGACGGCGCCGGGCGGCAGTGGCGACGGGGCGGGGGGCCGGTGGGGCGGCTGGGTGGTGGGGCGACCGGGCGGCGGCGAGTGGTGGCGGGGCGCGTCGGGAAGGAGAGAGAGGGAGAGAACAGAGAGTAACGGGCGGGGGGGTACGGGCCGTTAGGTAGTCTCCTCTTTGCCATCCGCATTTTTGTCTCTTTGTCGTCTGCTAGCAGACGGCAAAGAGGTGGGGCGTTCAGTTCTTTCCAAACGGGCGGGGGGTGTGGGCCACCTCTCTCTTTGCCGTCTGCCAGCGGACGGCAAAGACTCTTTGCCGTCCGCTGGCAGACGGCAAAGAGCTCGCAGATGGCAAAGACCTGTTTTGTCGTCTGCCATTTCTTTGCCGTCTGCTTTTGGGTAGCTGATGGCAAAGAGCTTCTTTGCCGTCAGCTAGCAGACGACAAAGAGCTGGCAGATGGCAAATTAGCTGATTCCAGTAGTACTTACTCAATTACTTCTGTTACAGATATGTGTCAAAGAAAACCTTGTGTGGTTTGTCCTGCTCCTGCGGCGCTGTGTTCCACCCCAGCTCAGCTGCTCCAACGACGGAAGGGTTCACCACAGTAGGGATCCGCTCTCCAGACTGTCTTTCGCCGCCTCAGATCTTCTTCCCCGCCGCCGGCAGCCACGGCAACTGCATTACTATCATCAACTGAGCAGATGGCCTTGAGGACTACACGGGTCCGCAAGAGAGGTCGCACTCTTCCGTGTCTGCTTACGTTATGCGTCGCTTAATATGATGACATGCTACATTATCGTCGTGTTCACCTATTAGACTCCGAGTCAGGTCCAAACTAATGCTGAAACTTGAGTTTTTAAATGGTTGTGGGGTACATATTGGGGCAGCAATCAGTACTATCTGTCTATTATCTGGTTAATCTCCGGTGTCTACTATGAGTTTCATGTTGGGTGCAAACAAATATTAAAGGAGCCATTATCTGTGTTTTTTAACTAAAGCTATTATCTGCCTGCTATCATTGGTTTTGGGTCTATCCACAGTTTGCTACCATCACTCTGGATTTGTGCATGCACTCCTTACATAATCTCACTATGTTTTATTCCTATGCATGCCAGTTATTGTACACAATGGAACTGATCATGTAGAGCAAAAGAGACGAGCCTTGCGTGGCAATAAAATTTCATGTAGACGTCGTTCCATGGTGGGCGCAAAGGCAGCCCCCCCTCCACCCATTTCGGATCGTAATCAAGAGGAAGATAACTGTTCTGAGGGGGATTCAGAAGGAGAAGACCACTCCTATTTACCCCATGAGGTCTTCGCTCTAACATGGCATGCCGATGTTGGTAATATCATGCATATGGTGCCTTGCATTGCTTACTGTATACATTAAAGATGTCAGCTGCTTAGTTTAGACATGCTTTGTGTCAATGCCATCTGTTTAGTTTCTTTATCGTGTATGTGAATTATGCAATGCCATCTTGTCTAGCCAGGCATCATATATGTGAATTTTGCAATGCCACCCTGGTTAGCCAGTCATCTTATATGTGAATTATATCATGCCATCATTTTTTTATTACGTGTTAAATTTGTCAACAATTTTAGTACATTCAATTACTCTTCCTGTGCATCAGCCATTCGGCACGGCCATGGAAAAATCTGGAGTGGAAACAAGGTCTTCAGAGCAGACAATGCTATCTGACGAAGCGCATGTCTTGTCGGTTACCGATAGCTCCTCAGAGGAGGATTCAGAGACAGATGACCAGTCATATTTCCCCCCGAGGTGCATGCCCTAACTTGGCAGGGTTATGTTGCTCATATCGTGCGTATGGTAACTTGCATTTCTATGTCATTTGCTTAGTTTAGACATGCTTTGTGTGAATGCCACCTGTTTAGTGTCTAATTACCATATATGTGAATTATGCAATGCCATCTTGTTGCAAGACATTATATATGTGAATTATGCAATGTTATCTTGTTGCAAGGCATTATGTATGTGAATTATGCAATGCCATGCTGTTTAGGCAAGCATCATATATGTGAATTATATCATGCCGTCCTTTTTTTGTATTTCTCATTGCTTTTGTCGACAATGTTTGTATATTCAACTACTCTTCCTGTGCATCAGCCATTTGAATTGGTGATGGAGAAATCTGGAGTGAAAGCAAGGTCTTCAGAGCAGACAATGCTACCTGCTGAAGCAGATATCTTGCTGGTTACAGATAGCTCTTCAGAGGAGGATTCAGAGGCAGATGACCAGTCCTATTATCCCCCTGAGGTGTATGCTCAAACTTGGCAGGGTTATATTACTCATATAATGCATATGTTGTATTGCAATGCTTAGTTTTTACATCATATACACAATATTGAATGCCATCTCCTTAGTTGACACATCATATATGCGATTGCCCTCTGCTCTCTTCCTTAGTATATAAATCATATATTTGAATTATGTCATGCCATGATGTTTACATAGACAGCATGTATCTGAATTATGGCATGCCAACCCATTTTCTAAAGACATAATATAGTTATATCATCTCATCCTGTTTACATAGTCATCATATTTTAAATTATGTCATTCTATCCGCAAATTATATCATGCCATCATGTTTCCATCGACGGCATGTTTGTGATTTATGGCATGCCAACCACTTTAATAGACACATCGTATAGTTATATCATGTCATCCTGTTTACATAGTCACCATATTTTGAAGTATGTCATTCTATCCTGTTTAGTTAGCCATCATACATGTGAAATTGTGTCATGCTATCCTGTTTAATTAGCCATCATATATGTGAAATTATGTCCTGCTATTCTGTTTGCTTAGACAACATAAATGTGAATGATTTCATGCCCTGTTTTCGTCCCTACTATCCATTGCACCTGTCTATCTTACAATGTCTGTACATTCAATTACTTTTCTTGTTTATCAGCCATTTCAATTGGAGGGAGTGATGGCAGTATCTGTGGGAGTAAAAACATGGTCTTCAGAAAAGATCGTGCTACCTGTCGATGCAGATAGAACCACGGTTGTACTTGCCCAAGAACCAGCCCCACCACACATAACCCACACTCATGCAGATTGTACCCCTACCCAGTTGGACAGAGAACCAGCTACACCCCTTCTAACCCCAACCCCAGCAGATAGACACCCAGTTCCCGTTGACACAGCACCGTCTCCACCACAGAGCACCCAAACACGAGCAGTTAGTAAGGCAACTGCAGTGCCCAAATCACGAGGACCACCACTCCGAACCCGAAGTCAACGCTTAAAGCAGAAGAAGAATTGTTCTCAGGTCAGGTTCCGTAGCTATGGTTCATACTACTTTGCTCTTGCATCATTGTATTTACTGATACCAACTAATTTCAAATTTGAAGGATGTAATTGAAACTCCAATGGCGCAACAGGTATGTTTTAAACCTGTTTCTTCAACGTGTTTGGTTGTTTGCTGTTGTAACTTGCTCTATGTTGATTTCAGTTTCAATTGAATAAACAGTTATGTTCTCATGCCATGCACATTACAAGTGTTGTTATTGATGTGTAGTTTCCCAAACTTATATTCTGTCTATGCTGCTTTGTCTTAAATAGATATGATTCGAACTGTATATATCTTGATTTGGCAACATAAACTAGAATGATATAGACCATACAGTGACCATACTATATAGATATATGTTTGTTTCATGCTGTTATCCTGTCCACCTTACTACTGAACTGGTTTACCAAAATGAGTTTCATATACTACATTGTAAACCTGAGATGTGTTTGTTTGTTTCTCTTTTAGAACGTGGATAAAATATTGGAGAAGAGTACCCTGTTATGCAATGGTAAAGGAAGTAATGCAGATAAGGTTCAAGATAGTGAGACATCCCTGTTGGTCTCCAAGAAAGCTGATAAAAACTATATTGAAGACACTGAGACAACCCCAAAGTCCTGTCTTGATGTAGTGTTCGAGTTACTGGCTACCACTGCTGGCACCAGCTCTTCGAACTCGTTGCCTGAATCAGTTCGGCTTCTTGAGTCTCAACTTCAAGTTGAAAGACATCGATCATATGTTATGCGATAGGAAGCCGAAGGACTGAGGAAGTACCTGCAGAATTCAGATGCATACTTTTTGGTGCAACAGCAAGCGCTGGAGGACTTAAGCGCCAAACAAGAGAAAGTTAATAAGCTTGCTAAGCATCTTGCCAGCATTATGGGTACCCAGGATATTGTTTCTTGAGCTCTTCTGGAGAGGTTTCAGTTCTGGACTTGTTTTGCTGCGGCGTTTATATGCTGATGTGTTCCCTATATTTGCACTGGTGGCGAACTTTGATGCCCAGTGGATGTAATATGTGTAATAGCCGTGATAACCTAGTGTAAGTTGCTTGCTTATTTATTTCCTTGTTGTCTTGTTTATTTGTTTGCTTGTAGTCAGTGCAGTTCTTTTTCTGCGGTTTGCTAGTGGCTGCAATAACCTATTTTTTAAAACTAGGCCACAATAACCATGGGCTAATATTTACTGTAGTGACACTGGGCCTCCTACGGGCCGTAGAAATAGTGGGCCTTCTACGGGCCGTAGAAACAGTGGGCCTTCTATGGGCCGTAGAAACAGTGGGTCTTCTACGGGCCGTAGAAACAATGGGCCTTCTACGGGCCATATCATCAATGGGCCTTATACGGGCCGTATAATCGATTGGCCAAACATGGGCCAAACAGACCGCATTCTGGCCGTAAACGGGCTAGAGTTGGAATCGTCCGTACATGGGCCGACCATAACGGGCCATCGTTAATAGGCCGTATTTGATGACGCTATGAAAACAGCCCAACGTATTAACAGAGCACAAACGGGCCGACTGTAACGACGGGCTGAGTTTGGCCCACAAGCAGAAAATGACAGTAACGGGCCGTAAGTAAACGAATGCTAGAAAATAGCCCAAGAATAAATGGGCTCTGAGAAGGCTGAAAGATAACATGGGCTGGAAACGGCCCAACGGAATAATGGGCCGTTAATGGGTATAAAGTGATACACTGTTCATTACGAGCCAGTTTCACCACGGGCCGTTAATGGGTGTAAAGTAATACACTGTTCATTACGGGCCAGTTTCAGCACGGGCCGTTAATAGGCCAAGAGTTACATAGGGCCTCATATGGGCCGAAAGACGTCATGGGCCATACATGGGCCAGAAGTGAAAACGGGCTGGAATCATATTGGATGGCCCAGATGACGCTACTGGGCCAAATTCGAATAGGGCGTAACGGGCCTTGGGTTAGCGGGCTATAAATGGGCTATATGCGAATAGCCCATTAACAGGCTTTCCATGGGCCGGCCCGCCAGCTTTTGACCAAGTCAAACGGGCCGGCCTTTTCACAGGAATGGGCCACTGTTGGGCCGTGCCACGTGTCAACGTATCATAGGCGCCTTCTGTCCAATGAGTGGATGACATCTGTCCCAGCGATGAGCCGACACGTGTTTCCTCCAGCCAATGATGATTTTACACGTGGAAAATCCCCATTGGTCGGGGCTTTTAACGGGTTATCGGATCCAAAAACCGACCCGATAGCTTAACGGCGTTCCGTTACGGTGGATGCCACGTGTCGGTCACCCTTGACGAAAGCACTTCTGTGACGCGCGATTTATCGTCATGGAAGTGGACACTTCCGTGATGATAATTTTGGTAATGTCATGGAACACTTCTACGACAGCACATGTATGACTATCTTGATTCTGTCATAAATTTGTCACGGATGTACATGCATGACAAAAAACGCGACCTACTGTGACAAACACGTATCATCACGGAAGTGTATTTTTTTGTAGTGTTAAGACACAAATCAACAAAAACCCTAATGTCACCTAGATACTCCAATGTCACCTCAAGTATCCGTGGGTATGATTATACGATATGCATCACACAATATCAGATTCATTTATTCAAACCAACACAAAGTACTTCAAAGAGTGTTCCAAAGTTTCTACCGGAGAGTCAAGACGAAAACGTGTGCCAACCCCTATGCATAAGTTCATGAGGTCACGGAACCCGCAAGTTGATCACCAAAATATACATCAAGTAGATCACGTGAATATCCCATTGTCACCACAGATAAGCATGGCAAGACATACATCAAGTGTTCTCAAATCCTTGAAGACTCAATTCGATAAGATAACTTCAAAGGGAAAACTCAATCCATTACAAGAGAGTAGAGGGGGAGAAACATCATAAGATCCAACTATAATAGCAAAGCTCACGATACATCAAGATCGTACCACCTCAAGAACACGAGAGAGAGATCAAACACATAGCTACTGGTACATACCCTCACCTCGAGGGTGGACTACTCCCTCCTCGTCATGGAGAGCGCCGGGATGATGAAGAAGGCCACCGGTGATGGATACCCCCTCCGGCAGGGTGCCGGAACAGGGTCACGATTGGTTTTTGGTGGCTACAGAGGCTTGCGGCGGTGGAACTTCCGATCTATTCTGTTCCCCGATGTTTTTAGGGTATATGGATATATATATAGGGTGGGGGCGTGCCTCCCTGCCTCGTGGCCACCTCGAAGCTTCCCTGACTTCAACTCCAAGTCTCCTGGATCACGTTCGTTCCAAAAATCACGCTCCCGAAGGTTTCATTCCGTTTGGACTCCGTTTGATATTCCTTTTCTGCGAAACACTGAAACAAGGGAAAAAACAAAACTGGCACTGGGCTCTGGGTTAATAGGTTAGTCCCAAAAATAATATAAAAGTGCATAGTAAAGCCCATTAAACATCCAAGATGGATAATATAATAGCATGAATGTTTGACACGAGAAATAATAAAAATAACATGGGTTACTAGATTATTATCTCTTTACGCTCCAGGGGAAATAAAACATTGCGGGCGTGCCAGTGTACTAGGTACACAAATAAATATAGGGAAACATGCACTTTATTAATCTCTCATTGGAGAAACAAAAATACAAGATCCCATTACATATGCGCTCCGTGGCCTACTAGCGCGGCCAGCCTGACTGTAGCGATTGCGGTCTCTTGCTTCCCGGGGCCTCGAAGGCTCCCGGTTAATTACTCCCGCGGGTTAATCCACGAGACACCTCCGATTAAGCCGTGTGGTCGGCTTCATCGTCTTTGCCTTCCGCTCTCCATGCATGATGATGGTGGTGTGTGGGCAGTGGCAGAGCCCGTGTCCTCGTCGGTACACACGCCGCTCCAAACGTGGCTTTCTGCTAGCCATGTATGCCCTTGCCGTCATGCCGCGTCGGTCTTGGCGGCGATGATGTAGTTGGGGTTGAAGTTGCATGGGTCCTGCTCGGCTCGGACTTCTAGACGACCTAGCGGACTCGTAGGGGTGTGCAAGGGGTATGCCTCGTGGGAGTAAGTTGTTTAGGAGACCGGCGTCGGTGTAAAAACTGTCGCACAGTGACATTGGCATGGCCGGTGTGGTTGGCGCCTCGTCTCGGCTAGACGCCGAGTATTCGGCGGTCCGTCCAGACAAAGGGCACCGCCTCACTGGGTCATGGAAAGATAGCATCATAGAGATCACGTCGCCTTGGGCTCGTACTACGCCAAAGGAAGACCTGTACGCCGGTGACGCAATGGACATGTACGCCAAGGGCCTGCCCACCGCGGTGGGTGCACCTGACTTGACTAGACACCAGATCAATGGCGGTCCGTTTTGTCAGGGGCACCGCCTAGCAAACTTGTGGATAGATGATCATAGTGGTTGTGTCGCCTTGTATTAGCTGGACGCCGTGTTGGTTGATCTGCCAAGACAAGGGTGTTGGCTCACGGGGTCGACGAAAGGTAGCGTCATAGAGGCCATGTCGCCTTGGCAGGTGCTACATCAAAGGGTGACCTGTCCGCGGGGGACGCCATGGACCTATACACCAGAACCTATACGTCGAGGACCTGTCTGCCATGGTGTGTGCCTCGTCTCGACTAAACGCCGTATTCGGTGGTTTGCCGAGACAAGTATCACGTCGAGACCTGTACGGCAAGGACCTGTTCGCCATGGTGGGTGCGCCTTCAAAGGTGGGACCAGTCTCGGGCTGCATCGTTGTGAGCTCCGATTCCTCCACATCGTCTCCTCCGGGAAGCAAGACACCAGACATGTGCTCCGTGATCGGAACGCCATGGACCTGTGCACCGGAGAGACCTATTCGTTATGGACTTGTCTCGGTCTACGTCATCGCGAGCTCTGGTTGCGCCACGCCGTCTCCTCTGGAAGCAAGACCGCGGACCTATTCGCCGCGATCGGGAAAGACTTGGGCACCGGAGAGACCTGTTCGCCATGGACTTGACTCGGGCTACGTCGTCGCGAGCTCCGGTTCCGCCACGCCGTCTCCTCGTGGAAGCAAGACCGTTGACCTGTTCGCCGCAATTGGGACACCAAAGACTTGTGCACCAGAGAGACCTGTTCACCATGGACTTGACTCGGGCTATGTCGTCGCAAGCTCCGGTTCCGACACGCCGTATCCTCCGGGAGGTACGGTGAAAAACCTATACGCCGGTGTCCCGTTCGCCATGAACCTGTTCACCATGGTCCTGTACGCCAAGGATCTGTGTGCTGGGAGGATCTGGCGATGAGTTGCATCGTTGGCGAGAACCGACCACGCCTAGGTCACGGCGCTCGAGAGGATGATGGGCTTGGCGAAGACAAGCTCCGGCGGTGCCTCGATGTCATCTTCAGATCTGGTGGTGTCATCAATAGTGATGGCGAGATCACGCCATCTTATCTGGAAAGAGTGTGGGCTTCATCGCCACCCCAAAGTCCCTCGTGCGGATGAGTGTACACCAAAACTCCTATCACCTGGCTGCATGTTGCTGTCCTGCTAAGAAAAGGAAAAGAAGAGCGTGTGCTAGGTGTTGCTCGTGCATGCATCGCGAGCTTCTGGATTCCTTCTCCTGGAACACAAGATAGATGAAGGATATGGGTAGCAAAAGAAACTAGTCAGTGGCGCTTGCTCCTCGTTCTTCGTCTTGCCGGGCACTTGCTCGCCGTGGGCAATGTTGGATCATCGGCAACTTGCTGCTGCCACCGCCGTCGTGGTGGCCGCGTCACTATTGCCACGGACGCCTTTCTAGTTCCATGCATACCGGTGCGGTCAGCGACACCTCCGGCACGCGCTGCCGCAAGCGTCTCGCACCAAACCTTCGTCATTCGGTTAGGCCACGGGTGCGGCCTGCCCGTACGTGCCGTCGTCGCCGCCTGAGTGCCTCCTCCTGATCCGGTTATCATCTTCTCCTGGATGCTACCCCCACGGCGCGTCTCCTCTAGGCCGTGGTATTTGCTGGGTGCCTAAGATGTGTGGCTTTGCTGCATGGGTGCCTCCTTAGATTGCTGTAACACCTGTAAGATGAAAGACAAGAAGCACAATAAATTAGTGGGGCTTGCTCTGCTCCCTGTTCTCCATCTCGGCAGGCGCCGGTTTGCTTGTGGGCAGCCGGACTCGAGTCCGAGGCAATCCATTGCAGGCGCGCTCATTGATGCCATCGAGTGTGTGCCTCCGCGTCGTCATTGCCGTCATCGCCGCATCTTTGCTGGCTTGCATGCCACCGCTGCCGCAGGCGCGACCGCTGCATGGCTTCTCTTCTCCTAATGCTTCGTGCCTCCCCTTCTCCTTCAGGCCGTGACCTCGTGCCTTTATATAGGTGGCTGGCTGATGTATACAAGGCAACATGTATAAAAAAATCTCGGAGACAATCTCATCCGATCAGGTGTACGTGGGCTTGCTCGGCAAGTTGGCATCTTTAAATTTCCTTTTGCGATCACCTTTCCTTTTGATACAAGTCGTGTCGTGCAAGAGGACACTAGCTTCTTGCTCCTTCCAGGTATATGCATGGAAATCAAATCCATCGGAAACAAGCAATCCTGCCAGCCGCCCTATACGTACGCACCGTAATGCAGCTGACCTTGTACGTGCCAGGTACCGACACAGTAGCGAGTCCAAGTACCTGTCTATTTAAACATCAAAAGAAAAACACGTACATGTAGGCATGATTAGCTAGGTACATAGGGTATTCGGGTATGTGTACATACGTGAGCCTGCCGGTATATACACGTATCTATATAAGCTAGCACTATGTATGTGGCTGAGTACATGCATGCACACAAATGAGTTGCACCATAACTTATGCATGTGCATGTGCATGTGCAAGTACGTGGGCAACTTGCCATGCTAATGTTTTTTGTCTTTGTATTTTAACTTCCCTTTGCATAGCTATAGCCCGCATCAAAACTCATAAAAAAGTAAAATTCACTTTATGCAATAATGCACAAAAACTCGTCGAACAATGAATACTTCATAAATTATACATACGTTGGAGACGTGTCAGCATCCCCAAGCTTAATTCCTGCTCGTCCTTGAGTAGGTAAATGATAAAAAACAATTTATGAAGTGTGAATGCTAGCAGGTGCACAAGTTTGATCAATGATAATTTCAATCACCTTTTCTAGCATCATCATATGTCATAACAGTAGCTCAACTCATAGAGCTTTTCATGATCAAGTAACAACTATTCACATGTTAAAGTATAGATCATAAACTTTCTTGAAAACTAACAAACCGTGTTATCAGTCATCAAACACTTGCAATTCATCTTATTTTCAGGAACGGTCTATGTCAGAGCTTTGATTCAGCAAACTTGACATACTCAACTGTCATTTAGTCTTCCATGATTGCTACCACTCAAAGCATATTTTTAGAACAAATAGTATTCATCAAACACAGAGAAAGATAGGGGCTTAATGTTTCGCCTCCCAACCTTTTACCTCAAGGGTAATGTCAACAGTAATAATTCATGCTCAAATATATTTGAATGGCCATATATGCTTAGATCTTTCCATCACATGATGCTTGCCAACTAAAGAGTAGGTTCGAATGAGAAGGAATACTACTGACTCTTGCATAAAAGTAAAAGATAGGCCCTTCGCAGAGGGAAGCAGGGATTTGCATAGGTGCCAGAGCTCGAAGATAAAACATAGATGAAAATAATTTTGAGAGGTATGCTTTCATTGTCAACATAACGACCAAGAGTTCCCAATATCTTCCATATTACATACATTATAGGTGGTTCCCAAACATAAAGGTAAAGATTTTACTCTCCCTCCACCAACAATCACACTCCATGGCTTGTCCGAAACAACGGGTGCCGTCCAACTTTCAACAATCCTGGGGGAGTTTGTTTAAATTATTTGCGAATTTGTTTTTGATCTTTTGATCATAGGACTGGGCATCCCACTGACCAGCCATTTTCTCGTGAATGATGAGAGGAGTCCACTCATCGTGAGAATAACCCACCTAGCATGGAAGATACTGACAACCCCTAGTCGCTACATGAGCGATTCGGGCATACAAAACAGATTATTATTTGAAGGTTTAGAGTTTGGCACATGCAAGTTATTTAGAACGGCAGGTAAATACCGCATATAGGTAGATATGATGGACACTCATGGAATAAACTTGGTTAAGGAATTTGGATGCACAAGCAGTATTCCTGCTTAGTACAGATATTTTGGCTAGCAAAGGATTCTAAATAACAAGCACCACATGTTAGAGGATCCATAACAATATAACTTCTATACAAATATACCCAAGCATAACTCATTATGTTGTCTTCCTTGTCCAACTTAAACTAATTTGGTCAGGTTTGAAAATAATTAATGGGGATCACAATCATAGAAGATGTCCAAGATAGTATATTTATATGTGAAATCTCTCTTCCTTCAATATTCTTTCATGAATTGTTCAAGTGACCAATACAATGTTTGCTAACCTTCAAAAATAAATTACCACCTCTACTTCTTATATGTGAAGGCATTACTCCCCATGGGAAAGGCAGATGAAACATATATAATTTCAGATTTATGACATTCAAATCATTCAACCATTTACTCATAGGATATAATTGAAGCACACGAGTAAATGAAAAACTACTCCAAAAAGATATATGTGACGATCAATGAGTAGTTAAATAATTATGTAGCTATGTGAAGAATCTCTCTCTTTTAAGAATTTCAGATCTTGGTATTTTATTCAAACAACAAGCAAAACAAAATAAAACGACATTTCAAGGATAACACTCATCATGTGAAGAAGCAAAAACTTAGGCTCAACCGATACTAACCGATAATTGTTGAAGAAGAAAGGTGGGATGCCTACCGGGGCATCCCCAAGCTTAGATGCTTGAGACTTCTTGAAATATTATCTTGGGTGCCTTGGGCATCCCCAAGCTTGAGCTCTTGTGTCCCCTTAATTCCACTCATATCACGGTTTCCTAAATCTCGAAAGCTTCATCCACACCAAACTCAACAAAACTCGTGAGATAAGTTAGTATAAACCAATGCAAAAACCTTATCATTTTCTACTGTAAAAAATCACTAAAATTATTATTCAACATTTCATACTAAATGCCTCTGCGTATGTAATACTCCTA
The DNA here is from genome assembly GCF_018294505.1 of Triticum aestivum. NCBI lineage: Eukaryota > Viridiplantae > Streptophyta > Magnoliopsida > Poales > Poaceae > Triticum > Triticum aestivum. Next base: position 402,514,253 of record NC_057811.1, on the reverse strand, counting down.
TCCTCAAATAGAATCATTAAACAAGCAAACATATGCAAACAATGCAAACATAACAGCAATCTGCCAAAACAGTACAGTCTGTAAAGAATGCAAGATTCATCATACTTCCCTAACTCCAAACATTATGAAATTCTACCACACTGTAGAAAATTTATCAGAGCTCAATATGCAAAAAGTTTCAACATTTTATCATATTCTGACTTTTCTAGGGAATTTTTGCAACAGCGGTAAACCTTCTGTTTTGAAACAGCAACATGTATACTTGCAAAATAAGCATGGTAAAGGCCATCGTTGACATTTTTATTGAAAATAGAGATGCAAAACATTATTCTAAATAATAGCAACGAAATACTAACAAAATCAAATGACGCTCCAAGCAAAACACATATCATGTGGTGAATAAAAATATAGCTCCAAGTAAAGTTACCGATGAACGAAGACGAAAGAGGGGATGCCATCTGGGGCATCCCCAAGCTTAGGCTCTTGGTTGTCCTTGAATATTACCTTGGGGTGCCTTGGGCATCCCCAAGCTTAGGCTCTTGCCACTCCTTATTCCATAGTCCATCGAATCTTTACCCAAAACTTGAAAACTTCACAACACAAAACTTAACAGAAAACTCGTAAGCTCCGTTAGTATAAGAAAATAAATCACCACTTAGGTACTGTTGTGAACTCATTCTAAATTCATATTGGTGTAATATCTACTGTATTCCAACTTGTCTATGGTTCATACCCTCCGATACTACTCATAGATTCATCAAAATAAGCAAACAACACATAGAAAACAGAATCTGTCAAAAACAGAATAGTCTGTAGTAATCTTTATCAAACGCAAACTTCTGGAACTCAAAAAATTCTAAAAAAATAGGAAGACCTAGATAATTTGATTATTGATCTTCTGCAATTGGAATCAGTATTTTATCACGTTCTGGTCATTTTAAACAATTGTTTTCATGAACAGAAAGTTTCTGGAATTTTCAGCAAGATCAAATAACTATCATCCAAGAAGATCCTATAGGTCTTACTTGGCACAAACACTAATTAAAATATAAAACCACATCTAACCAGAGGATAGATCAAATATTTATTACTAAACAGAACCAAAAATAAAGAACAAAAATAAAAATTGGGTTGCCTCCCAACAAGCGCTAACGTTTAACGCCCCTAGCTAGGCATGATGATTTCAATGATGCTCGCATAAAGGATAAGAACTGAAACATAAAGAGAGCATCATGAAGAATATGACTAGCACATTTAAGTCTAACCCACTTCCTATGTATAGGGATTTTGTGAGCAAACAACTTATGGGAACAAGAATCAACTTGCATAGGAAGGTAAAACAAGCATAACTTCAAGATTTTAAGCACATAGAGAGGAAACTTGATATTGTTGCAATATGTAGAAGCATATGATCCTCTCTCATAATAATTTTCAATAGAATCATGAAGGAATTAAACAATATAACTATCACATAAAACATTCTTTTCATGATCCACAAGCATAGATATTTTATTACTCTCCACATAAGCAAATTTGTTCTCATGAATAGTAGTGGGAGCAAACTCAACAAAATGACTATCATGTGAAGCATAATCCAATTGAAAATTAAAATCATGATGACAAGTTTCATGGTTATCTTTATTGTTTATAGCATACGTGTCATCACAATAATCATCATAAATAGGAGCCATGCTTTCATCATAGTAAATTTGCTCATCAAAACTTGGGGGACAAAAAAATATCATCTTCATCAAACATAGAATCCCCAAGCTTGTGGCTTTGCATATCATTAGCATCATGGGTATTCAAAAATTCATACTAACAACATTGCAATCATGCTCATCGTACAAAGATTTAGTGCCAAACATTCTAATGCATTCTTCTTCTAGCACTTGAGCACAATTTTCCTTTCCATCATTTTCACGAAAGATATTAAAAAGATGAAGCATATGAGGCACCCTCAATTCCATTTTTTTGTAGTTTTCTTTTATAAACTAAACTAGTGATAAAACAAGAAACTAAAAGATTCAATTGTAAGATCTAAAGATATACCTTCAAGCACTCACCTCCCCGGCAACGGCGCCAGAAAAGAGCTTGATGTCTACTACACATCCTTCTTCTTGTAGACGTTGTTGGGCCTCCAAGTGCAGAGGTTTGTAGGACAGTAGAAAATTTCCCTCAAGTGAATGACCTAAGGTTTATCAGTCCGTGGGAGGCGTAGGATGAAGATGGTCTCTCTCAAACAACCCTGCAACCAAATAACAAAGAGTCTCTTGTGTCCCCAACACACCCAATACAATGGTAAATTGTATAGGTGCACTAGTTCGGCGAAGAGATGGTGATACAAGTGCAATATGGATAGTAGATATAGGTTTTTGTAATCTGAAAATGTAAAAACAGCAAGGTAACTAATGATAAAAGTGAGCACAAACGGTATTGCAATGCTAGGAAACAAGGCCTAGGGTTCATACTTTCACTAGTGCAAGTTCTCTCAACAATAATAACATAATTGGATCATATAGCTATCCCTCAACATGCAACAAAGAGTCACTCCAAAGTCACTAATAGCGGAGAACAAACAAAGAGATTATGGTAGGGTACGAAACCACCTCAAAGTTATCCTTTCTGATCGATCTATTCAAGAGTCCGTACTAAAATAACACGAAGCTATTCTTTCCGTTCGATCTATCATAGAGTTTGTACTAGAATAACACCTTAAGACACAAATCAACCAAAACCCTAATGTCACCTAGGTACTCCAATGTCACCTCAAGTATCCGTGTGTATGATTATACGATATGCATCACACAATCTCAGATTCATCTATTCAAACCAACACAAAGTACTTCAAAGAGTGTCCCAAAGTTTCTACCGGAGTGTCAAGACGAAAATGTGTGCCAACCCCTATGCATAAGTTCACGAAGTCACGGAACCCGCAAGTTGATCACCAAAATATACATCAAGTAGATCACGTGAATATCCCATTGTCACCACAGATAAGAACGGCAAGACATACATCAAGTGTTCTCAAATCCTTAAAGACTCAATCCGATAAGATAACTTCAAAAGGAAAACTCAATCCATTACAAGAGAGTAGAGAGGGAGAAACATCATAAGATCCAACTATAATAGCAAAGCTCGCGATACATCAAGATCATACCACCTCAAGAACACGAGAGAGAGATCAAACACATAGCTACTGGTACATACCCTCAGCCCCGATGGTGAACTACTCCCTCCTCGTCATGGAGAGCGCCGGGATGATGAAGATGGCCACCGGTGATGGATCCCCCCTCCGGCAGGGTGCCGGAACAGGGTCCCGATTGGTTTTTGGTGGCTACAGAGGCTTGCGGCGGCGGAACTCCCGATCTATTCTGTTCCCCGATGGTTTTAGGGTATATGGATATATATAGGCGAAATAAGTCGGTAAGGGGAGCCACGAGGGGCCCACGAGGGTGGGGGCGCGCCCAGGGGGGCAGGCGCGCCTCCCTGCCTCGTGGCCACCTCGAAGCTTCCCTGACTTTAACCCCAAGTCTCCTGGATCACGTTCGTTCCAAAAATCACGCTGCCGAAGGTTTCATTCCGTTTGGACTCCGTTTGATATTCCTTTTCTGCGAAACACTGAAACAAGGGAAAAAACAAAAACTGGCACTGGGCTCTGGGTTAATAGGTTAGTCCCAAAAATAATATAAAAGTGCATAGTAAAGCCCATTAAACATCCAAGATGGATAATATAATACCATGAATACTTCATAAATTATACATACGTTGGAGACGTATCAGTGCGCAAGAGCTAAGGAGGGGTGCCTTTCCCTCCTCGAGCTCCCAGCTACCGACCTGGAGGAGAAGAAAGCCAAGGCCAAGGACAGGAAGCGCAAGGGAGTAGCCATGCTCGCGGCGGAGCCGGATACAAAGCGCGGCCTGGACCATCCCGAGTCGTCCAAGAGCAGCCGACCATTCTGCGCCTTCCACAACATACACAGCCACAACACCAACGACTGTCAAGAGCTCAGGGCCATTCGAGATGGATGCTTCGGTCGGTGCCATGAGCGCAATGACCGGGGCTACGGCCGAGGAGGAGGACGAGGCGGAGGACGCTGGGACGATCGCGGCCCTCGCCAGGAGTGGCGCGACCGGCCTCGCGAGGACCGCTGGCAGGACCAGCCTCGTGAGGGCGCCTGAGGAATCAGCCTCGCGAGGATCACCCTCAGGGAAACACTGGTCTTCATCCACTGCCGCCACCACCAAGAAGGAACGACGACCACCTTCAGGACGAGGGGGCTGGGGTCTTCCAGGAACCACGTGCTATCGCCTGCATCTTGGGCGGAGCTCAGGCCCCAGCCTCTCGGCGTATCTTCATGCAGTTTGCTTGCGAGGTGAACGCAGCCCTTCCCAGGCTTGAGGCCACATGCCCGCTCAGGTGGTCCAAGTGTGCCATCACTTTCAGCTCGGCGGACCAGCTCAAGTGCGCGGCCACCGCTGGCGCCCTCCCGATGCTCTGCTCACCCGTCATCAGCAACGTACAAGTCACCAAGACCCTCATTGACGGTGGTGCAGGGCTTAACGTCCTGTCCATCGAGACATTCGACGGCCTTCAAGTGCCATACGATCAGCTTCAGCCCACCAAGCCCTTCTTAGGAGTGACCGACGGCTCCACCACCCCGATAGGGCAGGTCCGCCTCCCTGTCACCTTCGGACAGCGCGACAACTACCGGATCGAGCTCATCGACTTCGACGTTGTCCACATCCGTCTGCCATACAATGCCATCCTCGGGTACCCAACACTGGCAAAGTTCATGGCGGTAACTCACCACGGCTACAACGTCCTCAAGATGCCACGAAGCGGCGGGATCATCACAGTCCCCTGCGAAGAAAAAGATGCGGTGTGCTCCCTCGAGCATGCCTTCCAAGCCGCAGCAATCGAAGACCCCGACAACGATGGTGCGCAGTACCCTCCTGAGGCCATCCCCAAGAAGAAGCAACTACCCCGCACAGGGCCTCAGGGGAGCGACGCCTCTAGCGGTGCCACATCAGAATCAGCGCCCGCGCCTGCGGCGCCTCCCTCCTTCGCATAGGAAGGCGCCCCCGGCGCCCTCCTCGGGCAAGGCTCGGGGGCTCTCTTCTGGAGAGCGTCGGACCTAGCCAACATCACGAGGGAGGCGCTCGGGCACCACATGGAGGCGTGCTTTGCGGCACGTTTCCCTCAGGAGGGCACCGGGCGAGGAGCGCTCGGCGCTCAGGAATTCATCGCCAAGACCACTCAAGAGCTGCAGGATGCAAGAGCCATGCACGGAGACCGCCGCCCACCTGGCGCGGCCCCCCATCCAAGCGAGGATGGCGGGCTGCGCGTCTGAATTGACATCCCAGGGCTCAACAGGGCCGCATCTCAGGAGCTCTTCTGGCCTTCGCGCGTGGGATGTTGCGAGGGCCCACCTCATAGCTATGTTCGCATGCCATTCAGCCTGCCGAGCATGGCAGCCGCCTTCCAGCGCAACCTGCAGAGCGTCCTGGCGACCCAGGAGGCCAGGCATCACGCAGTCCTGGCGGAGATGGAGATGGTCCTCAAGGAACCACCTGGACCCCCAGAGCCTCCCGAGGCTCAGGGCCCTGGTGGCTCGTGAGGAGCAACCCCTTCACCATGCATCTTCAGCTACCCCACCACGCCATCGACAATAGAACCAGGTGACGCTTTCCAAGTTTATTGAACTGGGAGTGCCCCTCGAGCTGCATCATTCCCAGGCCGCGTGGGCCTGTCCCTGCGACATGTATCCTTTTTCATCTTTAGCTTACCCTGTTGGGGGCGCCCCTCGGGCTGCCTAATCCCCAGGCCGCTCGGGTCTGTCCCAGTGGTATGTATCGTTCTTGCATTTACCTAAGCTAGTTCGCTTTTCATGCATAATCTATATATGGTTATTACCTGCTTGATTATCACCCACCTCGGGAGCTGCGCGCCGATTGCCTCTCTTCAGGATCCCTCGCATAAGAAGGCTAGGCACGGCGTCTGTTCTCGGGTCCGTCCCTGCAGCGTCGATAAATCCAACGGCTGAGCTCTGTCTGGCGGGCCGGTCCCGTTCACGTCACCTCCTGGGGTCATTGGTGCTTGGCCTTCTCATGCGATAACCTCAGGAGATTCATTTGGCGCAGGTCGCCTAACCATCTCGCAGGACCACCGCAGCCAACAAGAACCAAGACCAGGCGCAACCCAACTTGAGGTAGGGCCTCGTGAGTCCCGCGCTGGCGCACGAGTGCCCAGACACACCTCGTCTAGCCCTGTCGTGCAAGCCATGTGTCAGGGCGGGGCTGTATACGCCCCGGGGGCTCCACTCAGAGGGAGCCCTCACCCACGCACCAGTTGAAGCACCATGCTCCATGCTGGCAGTCGACACTGCCGAGGAGCGGCTATGCCCATGCAAGTACAAAAGTGCTATGCTCCGCGCTGGTGATAAACAACTGAGGGTGGCCCCATGGCCGTATCAACCTCAGGGAGCCCTTGAGCTCAGTGTCTGGCCTCATCGCAACACCTCCCCTCGGGAGAGTCGCGCGAGGGGGCCAGGCATGGGGGCTGCGCTCGGGTCACGCCCAAGCGTACGCCACCCTGCCAGGTCCCTCGGACCTGGTCTTCACGCGCCCCTCCCGAGCCGAGCCTCGGCGAGGGAAAAGGTATGAAGGTCGTTTGAGCATCAAGGGGGACTCCTGAGCATCGCGACTCAGGAGCCTAACTGGCGATGTAGCCCCTCACTCCTTGGTCTCGTCCTGGTGATCCGGACGACCCAATGGCGGTTGAGGTATGCGCGGGGCTGGGCCCTGCCGACGTAGAAGACTAGACCTGTTCCTGCATCTCCTTTCTGTAAGCTATTTGCGCATCAAGGGGGACTCCTGAGCATCACGACTCAGGAGCCTAACTAGCCACGTAGCCCCTCACTCCTTGGTCTTGTCCTGGTGATCCGGATGACCCAACGGCGGCTGAGGTATGCGCGGGGTCGGGCCCTGCCGACGTAGAACGTAAAGCAAATGGGAAGGAAATCGCAAATATCTCAAACAAATATTACAAGACATGTTGTTCTTCCAATACCAAACACAAGTCTAAACGCCTCCGCGAGGCATGGTGCATCTTGCAGAAACTAAACAGGAAAGGAGCCGCCAGCAAGTCATCTCGTCATCCCCGGACGCCGCCGTCGCCCACAAGGGATGCTTCTCCCGTAGCGGCGTTGCCCTCACCTCCACCACCCACCGGAGTTGCAGGATCAGCAGCACCGCCAGTTGAGGGCACGGGATTGAAGGCGTGGAACCTCTTCTGCAGGGCCTCCACCTGGCTCTTCACAGCTTCGGCAGCAGCTGCGTAGCACTCGGCGTCCACAGGTTCCAGTAGCTCATCAAGGTGAGCGGTGGGATCGCGAAGATGGAGGTGGCTGAAGACGCGCGTCAACGCGCCTGAAGAAAGAATGCGGGCTTCTTCCTCCGCCAAGGGGCCGACACCGCTCATGACTTCCTCAAGCGCCTCGACCAGATAAGGAAGCAGTTGGGTGGGGCCTTCATCGGCGGTAGCCAGTGGCTCCTCCAAGCCCTTCTCGTAGAGCGACCGCATCGCCTTGTGAGACCTCTCCTCGAGGAGCTTGAAGGCCGCACGGTCCTCGACCAGGACCTTCGCCTTGGCCTCAAGCTCGACTTTCTCCGCTTCCACCTCCCGCTTCAGCTTCTCCAGCCGGCTGTGCTCCGCGGCCTGCGCCTTCCCCAACTGCTCCATCTCGGTGTCGCGACCCCTGACGGCGTCCTCTCGGGCCTTCGTCTTCTCCTCCTCCGCCTTGCGGCCACGAGCTTCTTCCGCACGCTCGTTGCGCAGAGTCTTCAATTCGGCCTCCAGCAACTGGCAGCGATCCTGGGCGGCCCCGACATCTTTCAGCACCACCTCGCGAGTGACCGCGGCCTGAGCGGCGGCCTGCTTGTCCTTCTCGGAGGTTGCTGCCGCATGGCTCAGCGCCGCCCAAATGGACACGCCTGAGTGAAGCCAGCCAGAGACCAGCTCCAGGCGCTCGGCTACCAGGCGGGGGTCGTGTCACGACCGGATTTTCGGGATATAAATTTCCCAGAAAGCGGCCTTTGCGCTCACCAGCCCCAGGATTACTGTTAGCTGATGAGGTACCAACTTGATACAAGAATTCCAAGCAAAGTACAAAATATGTGGTACAAGACCATTGTGGCCTAGGAGTACAACACTTGGTTTCTAGTGGTTGATGGCGGAAGCGGTTTGTGGTTCATCTGCGTCTATGGGACTCCATTTCCCACAAGAACAGCTGACCAGGATAACTCCTATCTTCGCGAGGCTGCTATCGTCATGGCGTAGGTTCCGGGGCTGTCATCGCAATGCTTATCACCAAGCAAGGAATCTGGCCAAGACAATAGCCAGGGACAAGCCAGTGGGTACGTCTGAATGTACTCGCAAACATTAAGAACACGGGTATAATGTAATACGAGACGATTATGCTCCGAAATTTTTTTCATGATGAAAACGTCAGTCACGAATTAAACAAAACTCTATGATGCACGCCTGCAGGAAACATATGATCATGCAATACGGGAGTAAAAATAGAATGCACGGACCGAGTGTCTGAAATGACTCCTCGAAAAGTTGCATATAAAATAAAAATGCCGCAGTCGGGCGTTTGAGCGACACCACATAAAGGGCTTATAAAGGATAAATAAATAACAAAATGCCGCAGTCGGGCGTCTGAGCGACACCACATAAAGGGCTTATAAAGGATAAATAAGTAACAAAAATGCCGCAGTCGGGCGTCTGAGCGACACCACATAAAGGGCTTATAAAGGATAAATAAGTAACAAACATGCCGCAGTCGGGCGTCTGAGCGACACCACATAAAGGGCTTATAAAGGATAAATAAGTAACAAACATGCCGCAGTCGGGCGTCTGAGTGACACCACATAAAAGGCTTATAAAAGAATAATCACAGTGAATATCCAGGAGGTAGAACCATCCCAGGGATACTAAAAAAAATACATAAAGTAAACGGTTAGTCCATAATAAAAATAAAACATGATCCTCAGATGTCACAGGCCATAAACAAAATCTAGTCTAGCCGTTTCTCCATCCGAAGACCGTCACTGAGCTCTAGCTAAATCGTTCTCCACCCGAATACCGTTACTATGATCTAGTGTAGCCGTTTTCCATCCGAATACCGTTACCATGATCCAGTTAACCGTGTCTCCATCCGAAAACCGTCACTAGACCCATCACAGACTGAAGTCCTAACTCACGAACATGGTTATCCAAATAGATATGACCTCTGCAGAGGGTGTCCTCTTTACCCACGAGTAACGGATTTATTTAGCCCATCGGGACTAATTCCGCCTATGGCCTTTTAATTGAAAACACGCCCGACCTGCACACACCAGCTTAACTCACCGGTGTCTGGAATCACCCACGACACCTGCCAAGCAAACTCTAAGTGGGGAGGCTACAACCTCGACGTAGCATGGGATCAAATTTATATTCGCGCGCTCTAAGGGGGCCCCCCCTCTCGGTCCCAACCGGAAACACCCATGCCCCCGGACCAAGTGGCATGCCTACCGGAGGCCTCCGGTATCTTCCACTATGGCCTCTCTGTACGGTGTGTGCTTTGGTAAGGGGTTGACAACTTACTGAACCATACCCCGTCTGCGACAGGGACAAGTGGTGGTACCAACAAATAGGGAAGCTACTGATCAAGACTCGACCTACGACCGACTCAGGTGGTCCAAGTATCCTCCAACAATAATTACCATTAATGGAATAAATCACCACTCATCAAGCCTCACCATGCCATACCGGACATACTCGTCTCGACGAGGGACTAGGGACAAGCTCGTGTCTACCCAAGACCACGACTTTCCCGGCTTCCTTCCGGTATGCATGAGGAGCTCACGAGGATGATCCAAAACACTAGCGTATCCATTGCTGACCACAAAATATCTCCAAAAAGCACTCATGCACGAGACTTTATCGTTACATAAAGATAACGCATACTCCAAGTCAAATGGTGTTGTAATCGTATCAGAACACCACAACAAAATATTATGCCAGAGTTCAGAAATGCTTGCCTTCAAGAGTATGCGAAGGATGCACTTTTTAAAGCTTTCTCTTCTCTCCATTATCCCTATTTTGCAAAATATCCAAATAACAAATATTTCAAACACAGTACAAAAAGTTGTCTCAAATATTTAAAAAAAATCTTAAAATAAACTAGATGAAATTTGGGAGAGGTAGGAAAAAGAATCAATTCATTTGGAGTTTTATTTTAAAAGTTATAGCCAGTCAAAGTCAGTCAACTTCTGTTTTTAAATAAAACCAGAAAAGGAAAACGCTTTGGGAGAAATACGCTTTCGCAGCAGAGGAAACGTACTCTGGACGTATGCGTGTTCACTTAATCAGAGGAGACGGGTGCGCGGGTCACTGACAGTGGGTCCAGAGGGCCCACTGGTCAGGTTTGACCGTTCTTCCCTCCCTCCTCTCTCTCTCTGCCCGAACGGTGGCGGCCTCCGGCGATCGCCGTCGACGAACGGCGGCTCTTCACGGGCACCCGAGGGCGGGGATGGAACGGCCAGACTGGGGCGGTCCTCTTGGTGGTCGTTGGGCAGGCGGGGGCGGAGTAAGTCACCGGCGGCGAGCTCCGCGGCGGAGAGGGCTACGGGAGTGGAGTGAGTTTTGGGCTCCGGTGGTCTCCGATCGAGGTTGAGGCGTTGGGTGGCTCCGCAAGGACAAGGGGAAGCTATTGGTGGCGTTGGTTGGGCGGGGGAGTGGCTGGCTGCGACGTATCGCACCGGAGCTTGGCGGCGGCCGCACTGGCCGGAGACGAGGAAGATGGCCACTTCGGGTCGATCCACTGCTTGGGGAGCGCTAGGAGGAAAGTCTGAGGTCGCCTGGGGTCTTGAACGAGCTCGGGGACCCTTTAAATAGGCGCTCGGGGCTGGGCCGCGGCGGCTGAGGATAAGATCGCCGGCGACAGCCGTGCTGTAGCTGCAGGGCGATGTGGCGGCGACGAGTGCGTGCCGACGAGCTTCGGGATAAGACCGAGCTGTTCACGGGGGCAGCTGGCGCGCTGGTGTGGTTTGGGCGGCGCCGACCATGGCAGAGGCTCGCTGCCGACGCCGGCGTGCCGCCAAACGCTCTGCCAGCGGCGCTGTAGGGCGCCAGGGGTGGCGTGGGGAGTGGGCGAGGCTAGTGCGCTGCTCAGCAGGTGAGCAGGGGCCAGGGACGGGTCGCGTCGAGTGCGGTAGTGCGGCGCGGCGGCTCAGTGCGCGCGCGTGCAAAACGTGCGCTCTGGGCGCGCCCAGAGCACGCACGGAACCTGCTCGACGAAATGCCAGGGCGGTCTAGAGCGCGAGGGTGGGGCTGGCAATTAACAGGACTAGGATAGAGATAGCTAGGAGTTCAGTGGACATGGTTGCTGGGTCATTGGAGCAAGATCACAGTGCAAACTAGGAAACATGCCCAAAACTGACTGTGCACACCAAGTGTTCGACAGAATGCCAAGTGTACTTAGGCAACTCTTGGAGTGGCCAAAATCTCCAGATCAGGGTCTCTTTAGGTGTGGAAGATGAAGGCAAGATCATATGGGCAAAACCAGAAACTTGTTAGTGCAAGCTTTGCAAAACTCCAGTTTTGGACAGAAAGAAAAAGGGTTTATTGCATGCACTTAAAAACCTCCAATGAGTCCACTCTCCTGGACTTAAGGGTTTTGAAGGGAGGGCTACAAGTAGGAAAAGGGTCATGGGCACCAGAGCAAAATAAAATAGGGTTGTAGTTCAAATCACCAAACTGGACCAGAATGAAAAAGAGGTTGTTTTACTCAAATTTTTCAAAGAACAACACTGGGTTTTTGCATGAAGGTGAATTGTATGCATCAACTGATATCTCCAAACACTTGGAATAATTTTTAAAGAAATTTTTAAATAGGTGGCAGTGCAAAAATGCCTACTGGACCAGATTGGAAAAGTTGGTGTAGAGCACAAAATCTCCAATGGCCAAAAGATATTTTTGCATAAAAGTGATGTGGAACATCACATGACATCCCCAAATTTTGGTGGGAATTTTAGAAGCATTTATCAAATGGTTACAGTGCAAAACAGGCTCCAAATCCAAAAGAATTCATTTTAAAAGAACAAAGCTCTGAGAAAACAAATCTTGCAATTTAAATCCACTAATAAAGAATTGTTTTATTAGAGAGTATACAAATTCAACAATCCTTTTGGAAAGTTTCCACTTGAGGTAAAAATCCACACAAATCAAGAGGGTGAATCAAGACAAATGGGAAAGTTTTATTTCCTGGCAAAAATTTTAATTAATAAAATAAGGTCAAAATTTTGGGGTGTCACAGGTCGGCGCCCTGAAGATCTTTTCGTAGCAGGGTCATCACGGAAAGAGCGCGCTCCACGACTGTAACACCTCGCATGTAACTTGCCATATTTGTAACTCCGACTCTTGCCATTTCCGGCTATGTGTTATGTTTTTCCCTCCGTTGTCGGGTTTTGTCTTTCGTTTTGTATTTTGTCATGTCATGCATTTTCATATCATGTCATCATGTGCATTGCATTTGCATACGTGTTCGTCTCATGCATCCGAGCATTTTTCCCGTTGTCCGTTTTCCAATCCGGCGCTCCTATCTCCTCCGGTGCACCCCTCTTGTTTTCTTTCGTGTGCGTGTGTCAAACTTCTCGGAATGGACCGAGGCTTGTTAAGTGGTCTTAATATACCACCCGGAGACTACCGGTCAAGTTTCGTTCCATTCGGAGGTCGTTTGGTACTCCAACGGTTAACCGGGCATCCGCAAAGTCCATTAGAGTGTCCAGCTAAAACCCCCTCCAAAACCAGCCCAAAACCCACCAAACTCTCTTCCATGCTCTAGGTCGTTCGATCACGATCGTGTGGGCGAAAACCGCACCTCATTTGGAGTCTCCTAGCTCCCTCTACCTATAAATATGTGGGCATCCCGAATTACAACCGCAGTCTAACCCTAGCCCTCGTCCCACTCCGCCGCCGGACACGTCCGGGCGGAGCCGGACACGTCCAACTGCCCCGCCGCCGCCACGTGTCGCCGCCGGGTCCTCCCGCCGCCGCCACGTGTCGCACGGTTTTCTCGAAGTCCTTGTCTGCTGTAATTTTGTTGCCATCTAAACTTGATGCTACATAGAGATCCATGCATCTTTTGGAGATGTTCAGTAAGGATGTTTTGTAGATATAGTTGTAGTTGATCCACGCCTGCAATAGTTCGCAATTGTGGGGTGACATAGCATGACTCAATCTTGCTCTACTTTTGCTATAAAATATTTCTGGCAGATTCTTAACATGATATGCATTTTTGCCAAGCTTATTGTAGTTGATCCATACATGCTATGTAATTGTTCTTGCCATGGTTAGCTTCATAAACATGCCATCTTGCTGTAGGTACGCTTGGTTTGTCATGCATTGGTCTGTAGTGAGTGCATCAAGCTCACAAAGAGGCCTACATATTATTATTTCTGCCATGCTCTGTTTTCTGCCAAGTCTGAAACCTGATAACGAAACTTGCTATGTTTACATGCTTGCCATCATATCTTCTGGTCCTTTTTGGCTTATGGTCAGTAAGGGACTTTTGTCATGTGAATTTAGTAGAACACTACCATGCCTTGTTTTGCTATTTTAAGTTCCTGCAGCATGTTGATTTCGTGCTCTGAACATTGCTACCTGATGATGATTTCTGCCATGTCCAGTTTTTCACTAAGTCTGTGAACCTGTAATCTTTTGCACTTTTGCCATGCTTGATTGAGCTTGATATGTTGTGAACTAGCCGTAGCTCAGTGTTCATCTTTTGTCAAGCATCTCCTGTAGATTACTGCCATATGCTTTGTTGCTATGTTGGGGTGCTATAGCATTGTTGTTTGTTGCATTTTAAGTGCTATCTTGCTGTTTATCGCAGCTTAGTGTCATTCTTGTTTTGCTTGCCATTTGCAAACCGTGCATCCGATTCCGGTGATCTTTATATCGATTTCGACCGAAATCACCTCATCTTTCCAGTGGCATGCTTGGTTTGCCAAGTTACTGCCATGTTCATCTTTTTCCTTCCGGAGCACGCATATGCATCGCATATCATATCTTGCATATCATACATGTTTTGCATCATGTTGCTTGCGCATTTCTCGTTGTTGATTGTGGTTCCGTTTGTTGTGTTCTTGTCTTGGGTAGAGCCGGGAGACGAGTTCGTGAACGAGGAACCTGTCGAGTACGCTTACGAGGATCAAGCTTTCGACAACTCTGAGAATCTTGCAGGCAAGATGACCACCCCTCGAAATCACTTCTATCTTTGCTATGCTAGTTGTTCGCTCTATTGCCATGCTCGCTACCTATCACTTGCTATATCATGTCTCCCATTTTAGCCATGTCAGCCCTAACCATCCTTTCCTAGCAAACCTTTGTTTGGCTAAGTTACCGCTTTTGCTCAGCCCCTCTTATAGCGTTGCTAGTTGCAGGTGAAGTTGAAGTTTGTTCCATGTCGGAACATGGATATGTTGGGATATCACAATATCTCTTATTTAATTAATGCATCTATATATTTTGGTAAAGGGTGGTAGGCTCGGCCTTATGCCTGGTGTTTTGTTCCACTCTTGCCGCCCTAGTTACTGTTATACCGGGATTATGTTCCTTGAGTTTGCGTTCCTTACGCGGTCGGGTGATTTATGGGACCCCCTTGACAGTTCGCCTTGAATAAAACTCCTCCAGCAAGGCCCAACCTTGGTTTTACTATTTGCTACCTAAGCCTTTTCCCCCGGGTTTTCGCGAGCCCGAGGGTCATCTTATTTTAACCCCCCCCCCCGGGCCAGTGCTCCTTCGAGTGTTGGTCCGAACTGAGCAGACTGCGGGGCCCCCTCCTGGAAACTCGAGGTCTGGTTTTACTCGTAGGATGTCTTCCGGTGTGCCCTGAGAACGATATATGTGCAGCTCCTATCGGGATTTGTCGGCACATTCGGGTGGCTTTGCTAGTCTTGTTTTACCATTGTCGAGATGTCTTGTAAACCGGGATTCCGAGACTGATCGGGTCTTTCCGGGAGAAGGTTTATCCTTCGTTGACCGTGAGAGCTTATGATGGGCTAAGTTGGGACACCCCTGCAGGGTAATATCTTTCGAAAGCCGTGCCCGTGGTTATGAGGCAGATGGGAATTTGTTAATGTCCGGTTGTAGATAACTTGTCACTTGACCCAATTAAAATACATCAACTGCGTGTGTAGCCGTGATGGTCTCTTTTCGGCGGAGTCCGGGAAGTGAACACGGTCTGTGTTATGTATGACGTTAGTAGGTGTTCAGGATCACTTCTTGGTCATTGCTAGAGGACGTCCGTTCCGTTGCTTCTCTTCTCGCTCTCATTTGCGCAAGTTAGCCACCATATATGCTTTTGCCGCTGCAGCTCCACCTCTTTGCACCTCCTTTTCCTATAAGCTTAAATAGTCTTGATCTCGCGGGTGTGAGATTGCTGAGTCCCCGTGACTCACAGATTCTTCCAAAACAGTTGCAGGTGCCGACGATGCCAGTGCAGATGATGGCGTCGATCTCAAGTGGGAGTTCGACGAGGAACGTGGTCGTTACTATGTGTCTTTTCCTGATGATCAGTAGTGGAGCCCAGTTGGGACGATCGGGGATCTAGCATTTGGGGTTGTCTTATTTTCATCTGGATTTTGACCGTAGTCGGTCTATATGATTGTATTTTGGATGATGTATGATGTTATTTATGTATTGTGTGAAGTGGCGATTGTAAGCCAACTCTTTATCCCATTCTTGTTCATTACATGGGATTGTGTGAAGATGACCCTTCTTGCGACAAAACCACTATGCGGTTATGCCTCTAAGTCGTGCCTCGACACGTGGGAGATATAGCCGCATCGTGGGCGTTACAACGACGTCAGGGGAGGCGGAAGGACCCGGAGATAGTAGTGCGGCACCAGGGGGAGGAGGCGATGTCGTCACCATGGCCTGGGAGGCCAGAAGCTCCTGAGCTTCGGGGACCCCAGCGCCCGGGCCGGGCGTTGGCACCTCCGGAGCCAGCGGGGCCACGGGGGCTGACTCCTCCCGAGGATGCTCCCCCAAGCCTCGCGAGGATGATCGGGCCGGAGAAGCGCGAGCGCCGTCGCTACCCTTGCCCATGGAGAAGGGTGCGGCCGCCGTAGGCGATCTGGTCCCGAGCAGTACCACCTCTTCCTCCTTCCTCTTCTTCGCCACGGGCGTCGGCCTGATTGCACAACGGAGAAGCGTCAAGGATAAGCAGCAAAAGCAAGAACAAGGTAGGATGAGAACACTCACTGGTCCACCGCGGTGTAGTCCCTCCGCTTCTTAAGCTTGAAGCCTGAGAGCCTCGCAGCCTGAGGTGCAGGCACGCCGGCTCCAGGAGCGGAAGAGGGGGCAACAGATGGGCCGGAAGCAGCTCCACGCGGTGTCGGGGTACGAGTGTCGTCTTAGGAGATCAGCGCCGACCTGCCCCTCGTCGGAACCTCAGCCGGTGACCTCCTCCGAGGGCTGACCTTGGACCTCGAGGAGCCCCCAGCCACGGGCGGCTCCTCCCTCTCTGGGGGGACTTCAGCCTCATCATCGTCGTCAGGCAGGGTGCAGAGGATGTCGGCCTTGCGCAAGGGGGAGGTCTCCCCCATCCCCTCGGGGGTCGCCTCCGAGTCGCGCTCCTCGCCCTCCTCCTCTTCCCCTTCCTGCGGGAATCTCCAGAAGACACGTCCACCGGCGCCGCCGCCATCGGGACCCCAAGGGGCGCCGGTGGCACTAGCCCGCGCCCGTCAAAGGTGGGCATGGCGGCCGCGACCTGCGCCCCGTCTGTGCGAAGGAACAAGGGAACGAAGGCACTTGGCTGGTACTCCTGGTCGTCCCCGACCAGGAGGCGTAGAGCCACATCCAGCTCTTCTTCAGACAAGGCCTCCGGGCTCAAGCGAAGCTTATCTTCTTCGCCCCCAAGCGTCCATAAGGGGCATGAGCGCGCCTGGAGCGAGGCCATACGCAGCATCAGGAATTCCCTTAGGAGCATGGACCCCGTCGTCTTTGCCGCCTTCGCGTTGCCCGGCTTCAGGTCGGCGGTCATCTTCTCCAGCACTGGCTTCGCCCGGTCATCAGTAAGCTTCGCGCAGAGCCACCCTTCGTCGTACTGGGGCATCTCTGTCGGCAGCGTCAACCGCGGGTGGACGCATTTGGCATCCATCATGACCCACTTGCTCCTGAAGACCTCGACCTTCTTTCCGGCCTTTGAGATCGCGTTGGACTTACCGGCTGCGACGAAGTTAGTGCACCCTGAGGTGTGGCCATCGTTGATCCGGAGGAAGAAGAAGTGGCGCGGCAGAGCCACGGACGGCATCACCCCAACGTACGCCTCACAGTAGAAGGCGAAGATCGACAAGAGAAGAACAGAGTTGGGATGAAGATGAAGTGCCTGCAGCTTGTAATGGCTGAGGACGGCGTAGAACAAGTCGGAGAAGGGGGGAACCAACCCGGCAACGACGCCACTCATGAAGAAGGGGTAGAAGGTGCTTATCGAAGCCTCCGGCTCAGTGGAGCCAGCCCGGAGCTCGGTCTTCCCCTTCTAGTTGTTCTCCCCCGCCGTCAACAGCTGCGTGGCGGCGAGGTTCTTCTCTGAGACATTGGGCGCGTCCAGAGCCTTGACCTTTCGGGGCGCCATTGGTCGCTGGACCGGAAGAGAATTGAAGTAGATCTGGAGATTTCGGAAGCAAGGAGCGAGAAAGGGCATCTGGAGCAAGACGAAGGAAAGCAATGAAAGCAAGCGTTACCCGCGCCAGTCTTTTGTCAGACAGGCAGTTGCTGAGGCAGCATGGGGAAGCGGAGACGCCCATGTCTAATCAATCGCCACGCGTCAAATGAGGCTGCAGGCTGTTGGGGCCCGCAGCGCTCCGCACTTGCCCTTTGGCTTCGCCTCGAGCCAAGTCCGAGCGCGCCTTGGGCCCGGGGGCTACTCTCGGCGTCCTGGGAATGGGGGTCCCATGACTTGCCTGTTGGAAATATGCCCTAGAGGCAATAATAAATTGGTTATTATTATATTTCCTTGTTCATGATAATCGTTTATTGTCCATGCTAGAATTGTATTGATAGGAAACTCAGATAAAAGTGTGGATACATAGGCAACACCATGTCCCTAGTAAGCCTCTAGTTGACTAGCTCATTGATCAATAGATGGTTACGGTTTCCTGACCATGGACATTGGATGTCGTTGATAACGGGATCACATCATTAGGAGAATGATGTGATGGACAAGACCCAATCCTAAGCATAGCATAAAAGATCGTGTAGTTCGTTTGCTAGAGCTTTTCCAATGTCAAGTATCATTTCCTTAGACCATGAGATCGTGCAACTCCCGGATACCGTGGGAGTGCTTTGGGTGTACCAAACGTCACAACGTAACTGGGTGACTATAAAGGTGCATTACGGGTATCTCCGAAAGTGTCTGTTGGGTTGGCACGGATCGAGACTGGGATTTGTCACTCCGTATAATGGAGAGGTATCTCTGGGCCCACTCGGTAATGCATCATCATAATGAGCTCAATGTGACTAAGGAGTTAGCCACGGGATCATGCATTACGGTACGAGTAAAGTGACTTGCCGGTAACGAGATTGAACAAGGTATTGGGATACCGACGATCGAATCTCGGGCAAGTAACGTACCGATTGACAAAGGGAATTGTATACGGGATTGATTGAATCCTCGACATCGTGGTTCATCCGATGAGATCATCATGGAACATGTGGGAGCCAACATGGGTATCCAGATCCCGCTGTTGGTTATTGATCGGAGAGGCGTCTCGATCATGTCTGCATGTCTCCCGAACCCGTAGGGTCTACACACTTAAGGATCGGTGACGCTAGGGTTGTAGAGATATGAGTATGCGGAAACCCGAAAGTTGTTCGGAGTCCCGGATGAGATCCCGGACGTCACGAGGAGTTCCGAAATGGTCCGGAGGTGAAGAATTATATATAGGAAGTCCAGTTTTGGCCACCGGGAAAGTTTCGGGGGTTATCAGTATTGTACCTGGACCACCGGAAGGGTCCCGGGGGTCCACCGGGTGGGGCCACCTATCCTGGAGGGCCCCATGGGCTGAAGTGGGAAGGGAACCAGCCCTTAGTGGGCTGGGGCGCCCCCCATGGGCCTCCCCCCTACGCCTAGGGTTGGAAACCCTAGGGTGGGGGGCGCCCACTTGGCTTGGGGGGGAAGCCACCCCCCTTTCCCCTTGGCCGCAGCCCCCCATGTAGATGGGTTCTAGGCCGGCGCCCCCCCCCCTCCCAGGGGGCCTATATATAGTGGGGGGAGGGAGGGCAGCAGCATGACAGCCCCTGGCGCCTCCCTCTCCCCCTGCAACACCTCTCCCTCTCGCAGAAGCTTGGCGAAGCCCTGCCGAGACCCCGCTACTTCCACCACCTCGCCGTCGTGCTGCTGGATCTCCATCAACCTCTCCTTCCCCGTTGCTGGATCAAGAAGGAAGAGACGTCGCTGCTCCGTACGTGTGTTGAACGCGGAGGTGTCGTCCGTTCGGCACTCGGTCATCGGTGATTTGGATCACGGCGAGTACGACTCCATCAACCCCGTTCATTGGAACGCTTCCACTTGCGATCTACAAGGGTATGTAGATGCACTCATTTCCCCTCGTTGCTAGTATACTCCATAGATGGTTCTTGGTGATGCGTAGAAAATTTTTAAATTCTGCTACGATCCCCAACAGTGGCATCATGAGCCAGGCCTATGCGTAGTTACTATGCACGAGTAGAACACAAAGCAGTTGTGGGCGTTGATGTTGCCAATTCTTCTTGCCGTTACTAGTCTTATCTTGATTCGGCGGCATCGTGGGATGAAGCGGCCCGGACCAACCTTACACGTACTCTTACGTGAGACAGGTTCCACCGACTGACATGCACTAGTTGCATAAGGTGGCTAGCGGGTGTCTGTCTCTCCCACTTTAGTCGGATCGGATTCAATGAAAAGGGTCCTTATGAAGGGTAAATAGAAATTGGCATATCACGTTGTGGCTTTTGCGTAGGTAAGAAACGTTCTTGCTAGAAACCCATAGCAGCCACATAAAACATGCAACAACAATTAGAGGACGTCTAACTTGTTTTTGCAGGGTATGCTATGTGATGTGATATGGCCAAAAAGGATGTGATGAATGATATATGTGATGTATGAGATTGATCATGTTCTTGTAATAGGAATCACGACTTGCATGTCGATGAGAATGACAACCGGCAGGAGCCATAGGAGTTGTCTTAATTTATTGTATGACCTACGTGTCAATGAAAACACCATGTAATTACTTTACTTCATTGCTAACCGTTAGCCATAGTAGTAGAAGTAATAGTTGGCGAGACAACTTCATGAAGACACAATGATGGAGATCATGGTGTCATGCCGGTGACGAAGGTGATCATGCCGCGCCTCAAAGATGGAGATCAAAGGCACAAGATGATATTGGCCATATCACGTCACTTTATGATTTGCATGTGATGTTTATCATGTTTACATCTTATTTGCTTAGAACGACGGTAGCATAAATAAGATGATCCCTCACTAAAATTTCAAGAGACGTGTTCCCCCTAACTGTGCACCATTGCGAAGGTTCGTTGTTTCGAAGCACCACGTGATGATCGGGTGTGATAGATTCTAACGTTCGAATACAACGGGTGTTGACGAGCCTAGCATGTACAGGCATGGCCTCGGAACACATGCGAAACACTTATGTTGACTTGACGAGCCTAGCATGTACAGACATGGCCTCGGAACACAAGAGATCGAAAGGTCGAACATGAGTCGTATAGTAGATACGATCAACATGGAGATGTTCACCGATGATGACTAGTCCGTCTCACGTGATGATCGGACACGGCCTAGTTTGACTCGGATCATGTATCACTTAGATGACTAGAGGGATGTCTATCTGAGTGGGAGTTCATTAATCAGATGAACTTAATTATCATGAACATAGTCAGAAGGTCTTTGCAAATTATGTCATAGCTTGCGCTTTAGTTCTACTGGTTAAGATATGTTCCTAGAGAAAATTTAGTTGAAAGTTGGTAGTAGCAATTATGCGGACTGGGTCCGTAAACTGAGGATTGTCCTCATTGCTGCACAGAAGGCTTATGTCCTTAATGCACCGCTCGGTGTGCTGAACCTCAGCGTCGCCTGTAGATGTTGTGAAACATCTGACATACATGTTTTGATGACTATGTGATAGTTCAGTGCGTAATGCTAACGGTTTAGAATTGTGGCACCAAAGACGGTTTTTCAAACGTCGCAGAACATATGAGATGTTCCGAAGACTGAAATTGGGATTTCGGACTAGTGCCCACGTCAAGAGGTATGAGACCTCTGACAAGTTTCTTAAGCCTGCAAACTGAGGGAGAAAAGCTCAATAATTGAGCATGTGCTCAGATTGTCTGAGTACCACAATCGCTTGAATCGAGTGGGAGTTAATCTTCCAGATGAGATAGTGATGGTTCTCCATAGTCACTGCCACCAAGCTATTAGAGCTTCGTGATGAACTATAACATATCAGGGACAGATATGATGATCCTTGAGCAACTCGCGATGTTTGACACCGCGAAAGTAGAAATCAAGAAGGAGCATCAATTGTTGATGGTTAGTAAAACCACTAGCTTCTAGAAGGGCAAGGGCAAGAAGGGATACTTCATGAAACAGCAAATCATTTGCTGCTCTAGCGAAGAATCCCAAAGTTAAACCCTAACCCGAGACTAAGTGCTCATGTAATGAGGGGAACGGTCACTGAAGCAGAACTACCCTAGATACTTGGTAGATAGAAGGCAGGCAAGGTCGACAGAAGTATATTGGATATACATTAAATGAATGTGTACTTTACTAGTACTCCTAGCAGCACCAGGGTATTAGATACCGGTTCGGTTGCTAAGTGTTAGTAACTCGAAATAAAAGCTGCGGAATAAACGGAGACTAGCTAAAGGTGAGATGACGATATGTGTTGGAAGTGTTTCGAAGGTTGATGTGATCAAGCATCGCATGGTCCCTCTACCATCGAGATTTGGTGTTTGCGTTGAGCATGATTGGATTATGTTTATCGCAATACGGTTATTCATTTAAGGAGAATAATGGTTACTCTGTTTATTTGAATAATACCTTCAATGGTCTTGCACCTACAATGAATCTCGATCGTAGTGATACACATGTTCGTGCCAAAAGATATAAAATAGTAATGATAGTTCCACATACTTGTGGCACTGCCATTTGAGTCATATTGGTATAGAACGCATGAAGAAGCTCCATGTAGATGGATCTTTGGACTCAGTCGTTTTTGAAAAGATTGAGTCATGCGAACCATGTCTATTGGTATATATGCATGAAGAAACTCCATGCAGATGGATAGTTTGGACTCACTTGATTTTGAATCACTTGAGACATGCAAATCATACCACATGGGCAAGATGACTGAAAGGCCTCGTTTTCAGTAAGATGGAACAAGAGAGAAACTTGTTGGAAGTAATACATTTTGATGTATGCAGTTCAATGAGTGATGATGCATGCAGTGGATATCGTTATGTTCTTACTTCACACATGATTTGAGTAGATGCCCTAGAGGTAATAATAAATTGGTTATTATTATATTTCCTTGTTCATGATAATCGTTTATTGTCCATGCTAGAATTGTATTGATAGGAAACTCAGATACATGTGTGGATACATCCACAACACCATGTCCCTAGTAAGCCTCTAGTTGACTAGCTCGTTGATCAATAGATGGTTATGGTTTCCTGACCATGGACATTGGATGTCGTTGATAACGGGATCACATCATTAGGAGAATGATGTGATGGACAAGACCCAATCCTAAGCATAGCATAAAAGATCGTGTAGTTCGTTTGCTAGAGCTTTTCCAATGTCAAGTATCATTTCCTTAGACCATGAGATCGTGCAACTCCCGGATACCGTAGGAGTGCTTTGGGTGTACCAGACGTCACAACGTAACTGGGTGACTATAAAGGTGCATTACGGGTATCTCCGAAAGTGTCTGTTGGGTTGGCACGGATCGAGACTGGGATTTGTCACTCCGTATAACGGAGAGGTATCTCTCGGCCCACTCGGTAATGCATCATCATAATGAGCTCAATGTGACTAAGGAGTTAGCCACGGGATCATGCATTACGGTACGAGTAAAGTGACTTGCCGGTAACGAGATTGAACAAGGTATTGGGATACCGACGATCGAATCTCGGGCAAGTAACGTACCGATTGACAAAGGGAATTGTATACGGGATTGATTGAATCCTCGACATCGTGGTTCATCCGATGAGATCATCGTGGAACATGTGGGAGCCAACATGGGTATCCAGATCCCGCTGTTGGTTATTGATCGGAGAGGTGTCTCGATCATGTCTGCATGTCTCCCGAACCCGTAGGGTCTACACACTTAAGGATCGGTGACGCTAGGGTTGTAGAGATATGAGTATGCGGAAACCCGAAAGTTGTTCGGAGTCCCGGATGAGATCCCGGATGTCACGAGGAGTTCCGGAATGGTTCGGAGGTGAAGAATTATATATAGGAAGTCCAGTTTTGGCCACCGGGAAAGTTTCGGGGGTTATCAGTATTGTACCTGGACCACCGGAAGGGTCCCGGGGGTCCACCGGGTGGGGCCACCTATCCTGGAGGGCCCCATGGGCTGAAGTGGGAAGGGAACCAGCCCTTAGTGGGCTGGGGCGCCCCCCATGGGCCTCCCCCCTACGCCTAGGGTTGGAAACCCTAGGGTGGGGGGCGCCCCACTTGGCTTGGGGGGGAAGCCACCCCCCTTTCCCCTTGGCCGCCGCCCCCCATGTAGATGGGTTCTCGGCCGGCGCCCCCCCCCCTCCCAGGGGGCCTATATATAGTGGGGGGAGGGAGGGCAGCAGCATGACAGCCCCTGGCGCCTCCCTCTCCCCCTGCAACACCTCTCCCTCTCGCAGAAGCTTGGCGAAGCCCTGCCGAGACCCCGCTACTTCCACCACCTCGCCGTCGTGCTGCTGGATCTCCATCAACCTCTCCTTCCCCGTTGCTGGATCAAGAAGGAAGAGACGTCGCTGCTCCGTACGTGTGTTGAACGCGGCGGTGTCGTCCGTTCGGCACTCGGTCATCGGTGATTTGGATCACGGCGAGTACGACTCCATCAACCCCGTTCATTGGAACGCTTCCGCTTGCGGTCTACAAGGGTATGTAGATGCACTCCTTTCCCCTCGTTGCTAGTATACTCCATAGATGGTTCTTGGTGATGCGTAGAAAAATTTTAAATTCTGCTACGATCCCCAACAGTGGCATCATGAGCCAGGCCTATGCGTAGTTACTATGCACGAGTAGAACACAAAGCAGTTGTGGGCGTTGATGTTGCCAATTCTTCTTGCCGTTACTTGTCTTATCTTGATTCGGCGGCATCGTGGGATGAAGCGGCCCGGACCAACCTTACACGTACTCTTACGTGAGACAGGTTCCACCGACTGACATGCACTAGTTGCATAAGGTGGCTAGCGGGTGTCTGTCTCTCCCACTTTAGTCGGATCGGATTCGATGAAAAGGGTCCTTATGAAGGGTAAATAGAAATTGGCATATCACGTTGTGGCTTTTGCGTAGGTAAGAAACGTTCTTGCTAGAAACCCATAGAAGCCACGTAAAACATGCAACAACAATTAGAGGACGTCTAACTTGTTTTTGCAGGGTATGCTATGTGATGTGATATGGCAAAAAAGGATGTGATGAATGATATATGTGATGTATGAGATTGATCATGTTCTTGTAATAGGAATCACGACTTGCATGTCGATGAGAATGACAACCGGCAGGAGCCATAGGAGTTGTCTTAATTTATTGTATGACCTGCGTGTCAATGAAAACACCATGTAATTACTTTACTTCATTGCTAACCGTTAGCCATAGTAGTAGAAGTAATAGTTGGCGAGACAACTTCATGAAGACACAATGATGGAGATCATGGTGTCATGCCGGTGACGAAGGTGATCATGCCGCACCTCAAAGATGGAGATCAAAGGCGCAAGATGATATTGGCCATATCACGTCACTTTATGATTTGCATGTGATGTTTATCATGTTTACATCTTATTTGCTTAGAACGACGGTAGCATAAATAAGATGATCCCTCACTAAAATTTCAAGAGACGTGTTCCCCCTAACTGTGCACCGTTGCGAAGGTTCGTTGTTTCGAAGCACCACGTGATGATCGGGTGTGATAGATTCTAACGTTCGAATTCAACGGGTGTTGACGAGCCTAGCATGTACAGGCATGGCCTCGGAACACATGCGAAACACTTATGTTGACTTGACGAGCCTAGCATGTACAGACATGGCCTCGGAACACAAGAGATCGAAAGGTCGAACATGAGTCATATAGTAGATACGATCAACATGGAGATGTTCACCGATGATGACTAGTCCGTCTCACGTGATGATCGGACACGGCCTAGTTTGACTCGGATCATGTATCACTTAGATGACTAGAGGGATGTCTATCTGAGTGGGAGTTCATTAATCAGATGAACTTAATTATCATGAACATAGTCAGAAGGTCTTTGCAAATTATGTCATAGCTTGCGCTTTAGTTCTACTGGTTAAGATATGTTCCTAGAGAAAATTTAGTTGAAAGTTGGTAGTAGCAATTATGCGGACTGGGTCCGTAAACTGAGGATTGTCCTCATTGCTGCACAGAAGGCTTATGTCCTTAATGCACCGCTCGGTGTGCTGAACCTCAGCGTCGCCTGTAGATGTTGTGAAACATCTGACATACATGTTTTGATGACTATGTGATAGTTCAGTGCGTAATGCTAACGGTTTAGAATTGTGGCACCAAAGACGGTTTTTCAAACGTCGCAGAACATATGAGATGTTCCGAAGACTGAAATTGGGATTTCGGACTAGTGCCCACGTCAAGAGGTATGAGACCTCTGACAAGTTTCTTAAGCCTGCAAACTGAGGGAGAAAAGCTCAATAATTGAGCATGTGCTCAGATTGTCTGAGTACCACAATCGCTTGAATCGAGTGGGAGTTAATCTTCCATATGAGATAGTGATGGTTCTCCATAGTCACTGCCACCAAGCTATTAGAGCTTCATGATGAACTATAACATATCAGGGATAGATATGATGATCCTTGAGCAACTCGCGATGTTTGACACCGCGAAAGTAGAAATCAAGAAGGAGCATCAATTGTTGATGGTTAGTAAAACCACTAGTTTCTAGAAGGGCAAGGGCAAGAAGGGATACTTCATGAAACAGCAAATCATTTGCTGCTCTAGCGAAGAATCCCAAAGTTAAACCCTAACCCGAGACTAAGTGCTCATGTAATGAGGGGAACGGTCACTGAAGCAGAACTACCCTAGATACTTGGTAGATAGAAGGCAGGCAAGGTCGACAGAAGTATATTGGATATACATTAAATGAATGTGTACTTTACTAGTACTCCTAGCAGCACCAGGGTATTAGATACCGGTTCGGTTGCTAAGTGTTAGTAACTCGAAATAAAAGCTGCGGAATAAACGGAGACTAGCTAAAGGTGAGATGACGATATGTGTTGGAAGTGTTTCCAAGGTTGATGTGATCAAGCATCGCATGGTCCCTCTACCATCGAGATTTGGTGTTTGCGTTGAGCATGATTGGATTATGTTTATCGCAATACGGTTATTCATTTAAGGAGAATAATGGTTACTCTGTTTATTTGAATAATACCTTCAATGGTCTTGCACCTACAATGAATCTCGATCGTAGTGATACACATGCTCGTGCCAAAAGATATAAAATAGTAATGATAGTTCCACATACCTGTGGCACTGCCATTTGAGTCATATTGGTATAGAACGCATGAAGAAGCTCCATGTAGATGGATCTTTGGACTCAGTCATTTTTGAAAAGATTGAGTCATGCGAACCATGTCTATTGGTATATATGCATGAAGAAACTCCATGCAGATGGATCGTTTGGACTCACTTGATTTTGAATCACTTGAGACATGCAAATCATACCACATGGGCAAGATGACTGAAAGGCCTCGTTTTCAGTAAGATGGAACAAGAGAGAAACTTGTTGGAAGTAATACATTTTGATGTATGCAGTTCAATGAGTGATGAGGCATGCAGTGGATATCGTTATGTTCTTACTTCACAGATGATTTGAGTAGATGCCCTAGAGGCAATAATAAATTGGTTATTATTATATATCCTTGTTCATGATAATCGTTTATTGTCCATGCTAGAATTGTATTGATAGGAAACTCAGATACATGTGTGGATACATACACAACACCATGTCCCTAGTAAGCCTCTAGTTGACTAGCTCGTTGATCAATAGATGGTTATGGTTTCCTGACCATGGACATTGGATGTCGTTGATAACGGGATCACATCATTAGGAGAATGATGTGATGGACAAGACCCAATCCTAAGCATAGCATAAAAGATCGTGTAGTTCGTTTGCTAGAGCTTTTCCAATGTCAAGTATCATTTCCTTAGACCATGAGATCGTGCAACTCCCGGATACCGTAGGAGTGCTTTGGGTGTACCAGACGTCACAACGTAACTGGGTGACTATAAAGGTGCATTACGGGTATCTCCGAAAGTGTCTGTTGGGTTGGCACGGATCGAGACTGGGATTTGTCACTCCGTATAACGGAGAGGTATCTCTGGGCCCACTCGGTAATGCATCATCATAATGAGCTCAATGTGACTAAGGAGTTAGCCACGGGATCATGCATTACGGTACGAGTAAAGTGACTTGCCGGTAACGAGATTGAACAAGGTATTGGGATACCGACGATCGAATCTCGGGCAAGTAACGTACCGATTGACAAAGGGAATTGTATACGGGATTGATTGAATCCTCGACATCGTGGTTCATCCGATGAGATCATCGTGGAACATGTGGGAGACAACATGGGTATCCAGATCCCGCTGTTGGTTATTGATCGGAGAGGTGTCTCGATCATGTCTGCATGTCTCCCGAACCCGTAGGGTCTACACACTTAAGGATCGGTGACGCTAGGGTTGTAGAGATATGAGTATGCGGAAACCCGAAAGTTGTTCGGAGTCCCGGATGAGATCCCGGACGTCACGAGGAGTTCCGGAATGGTTCGGAGGTGAAGAATTATATATAGGAAGTCCAGTTTTGGCCACCGGGAAAGTTTCGGGGGTTATCAGTATTGTACCGGGACCACCGGAAGGGTCCCGGGGGTCCACCGGGTGGGGCCACCTATCCCGGAGGGCCCCATGGGCTGAAGTGGGAAGGGAACCAGCCCTTAGTGGGCTGGGGCGCCCCCCATGGGCCTCCCCCCTGCGCCTAGGGTTGGAAACCCTAGGGTGGGGGGCGCCCCACTTGGCTTGGGGGGGAAGCCACCCCCCTTTCCCCTTGGCCGCCGCCCCCCCCCCATGTAGATGGGTTCTAGGCCGGAGCCCCCCCCTCCCAGTGGGCCTATATATAGTGGGGGGAGGGAGGGCAGCAGCATGACAGCCCCTGGCGCCTCCCTCTCCCCCTGCAACACCTCTCCCTCTCGCAGAAGCTTGGCGAAGCCCTGCCGAGACCCCGCTACTTCCACCACCTCGCCGTCGTGCTGCTGGATCTCCATCAACCTCTCCTTCCCCCTTGCTGGATCAAGAAGGAGGAGACGTCGCTGCTCCGTACGTGTGTTGAACGCGGAGGTGTCGTCCGTTCGGCACTCGGTCATCGGTGATTTGGATCACGGCGAGTACGACTCCATCAACCCCGTTCATTGGAACGCTTCCGCTCGCCATCTACAAGGGTATGTAGATGCACTCCTTCCCCCTCGTTGCTAGTATACTCCATAGATGGTTCTTGGTGATGCATAGAAAAATTTTAAATTCTGCTACGATCCCCAACATTGCCTGCCTGCGGCCCACGGCGTGGCTCCACCAACGGCCCTGTACGACCCATCTTCACCAGCAAACACTCAAGACCCTCGCGAGGGGCCAAGACTCACGAGGTAGACGATGCAAGACCTCCTTGGGGGCGGCCTCATCAGGCGGGCTCGCGAGGGGTGGAGGGATCAAGGCAAGGGGCACCTCGCGAGGTTCCTGTGATGCAAGCCATGACGACTGGAGCCAGGCGGGCGCCAGCGCGCAGTGTCCTTGTTTCCTCTTTGGTGCTAAAGAGGCAAGCGCAGCCGAGGAGTCCCGAGGCATCAGGCAAAGGTTTCCATATCGGTGCAACAAGACCAAGACCAGCAGGACGGCAGGACGAAGGTCAGCGTGGAGCCCAAGACGGCGTCACCACCAGAGCCTTTGGCAGGCGAAGGCCACCTTTAGTCAGGATAACTTGTACTAGTTGTCCCCCTTCAAATTTGGCCGTTGTGGGATCTGTTCCCGCTCAATATTTGGGAAGAGGACCAGGGCCTCTATAAATAGGACTAGCCACCACCGTAGGAGGCAACTCATCTTGGATTGGATCCATTCCATCGATCAATCACGACACACACAAGTCCACCAAGCACAAGAGCACCTCTCCTCAGGAGGCTGTTCTTCCCCTTGTAACTGTTCATCCTCAGCCCAAGAGGCAATCCACCACACCACACTGAAGTAGGGTATTACACCACATCGGTGGCCCGAACCAGTATAAACTCTTGTGTCTCTCGTTCTTTGGGTTCATCGTGCTAGGCCTTGCGATCGTTGCGAGAGCGGGCTAGGGAGAGAGAGGGATCTTCATGCGCACCCCAGTGTTCGAACCTCAAGGGTTTGCCAGAACCCGAAATCCAACAGCCTAGACGCGGGAAGCTCTCCGATGCGGTAAGACTTGCCTGAAATCTGGCATGACATGCCAGGTCAGTACATTGAATGTACTTGCAAGCTCACAACAAACACAAGCATGATGACAAACATTATCATGACAATTATTCAGGTTAATGCAATGCAAGTAATGCTACTAATACGATGAAACCAACATGTGCATCGAGTCCCTCGGACTCGCTTACCAGATGGGTTACCTCATAACCGACCGGTGATCATACCTGGATCATAACTGAAGCCAATCACTCATGATCAACTCATGATCTCACAAATTATCACAAAACCAGTGCCAACAATAAATATTTAATATGCAAGATTAATTAGAAATGTTGATCCATGGTGTGACCTACTCCTGAGTTGTGTCTGTAACCGAGGACGCGGCTATCGATAGATTGAATACACTCTGCAGAGGTAGTGCACTTTACCCACACCACGGAACCCATGGCCTCGCACTCCCATTCGAGTCGACCAACGGCGTTCCGACGAAACCCTCCTCTAGCCATGACACTCTCCCGGCCACTCCGACCAACTCCCTCTCAGGGCTAAGTCCTGGGTGGCCTCGTGCCTACCAAAGGCATCAACGGCCACCGTCGTGGCAAAAACGGTCCCAAACGGGACAAGGTACCATAAAAACAAACGGACACACAAGGTTATGTCTGCTTACCGGGCCAGGGTACCGCACGCCCATAACCTTCCCTCATTGGAGGCACAGGTGAGAGGCACGACAAGGGACCGAATCAAGACCCCCCATAAAGGTAAATGTGGTCGCACTAAGGAAAAACCCGATTCAGTGGCACCATGACTTGATCAACGTTATCTTCAAGTTGGATTATTATCAGGTTTAACTTGAAAATAAAAACTACTATGCCAAGTCATACTATGCCATGATCATGGACTAATCGATATGCAAAACATGCAACTCACAAGAACGGATCAACCTTATCAATATAACTTTCTGGCAATAACTCATTATCAAATTTTACTGGTTCTACCTCACTATTTATGATCATGCAATATTTTGATTAACTCATAATTTATATGAAATTCTCATTAAGCAAAAAGAACTATCATTATTTATCGTAGCAATATAACTAAGTCAAACTCTGTTCTACTAGACCAAACTACTCCATGCATTCAACCAGTAACTTAAACAAACATTTCAAGCATGACAAGCTAACTAGCATTCAACCAAATTTATTTATCAAATTTTAAATGCATAAAAGAACTCATATTCAAGTAAGAAAAATCATAAATATTGAAATGACACCATCCAAATTCTAGTGTGGCTTGCCTTAGTGAAGAGGAGGGTCACAGTCCTCCTGTTTATCTTCAAGGCAAGTCTCTCCTTCTGAAAATATTTAAAAACCACAAAACAAAATGTCAAAAACCAATCTGAAAATCACCAGAAATTGTAGACAGCAAGGAAAATTCCACATTATGGTGTGCTGCTAGAGCTTTCTGAAACAAACATGCAAAAAGAATCAACTCATTTGGACTTATAGGCTAGAAATTATCACCGGTCAAAGTTGTGGTCAAATTTTTGAATTAATTTGAATAAAATAGAAAACTGGGGGGTGACGTCGATGGCGTAAAGGCAGAATACGCCTCCACTCGTACCGCTTTCAGGTGCGAGTGGAGAGGCTGACACCGGGCCCCACGGTCAGGAGAGAGGGGGGAGAGAAGAAATAGAGCGCGGCGGTGCTCCCCCAGAGCTTACGCCGGTGATGAGAGGTTCTTGGGCGAAGCCAGAGGGATAGAAGTGGAGAGTGGGTCACGACGCACCTGCCCGTACCCGTGGCTTGTCGGGGGATGGCTGGAGCTGCTCGCAACCAAACTCGCAAGGGGCGGTGGCGGTCGGGGCTTGCCGGAGAGGAAGAAGGCGACGGCGAGGGGCGACTCCAGGGGCTCTACTGCTTCCAGGCGACACCAGTGGACCTCCAATGATGCGCTTGAGAGGTTGGTTGAGCTCGAGGGGCTCTGGAGCAGGGTGGCTGGGCTGCGGGGATCGCAGGTGATCTCTGGTCGTGGTCGACGGCCAGAGGCCTGCCCGACCGGGCTACGGCTATCCTACGTGGTCGTGGTGGTTCAGAAGTGCGGTGTGTGGCTTCGGAACGGAGGGAGGGGCTCTATATATAGCCGGAGTAGGAGGGGGTACGTGGCGCCGCCAGAGTTCTCTAGCAGCCGGCGAGCGATGGCGAAGGGCGCCAGTGAGAGGGAGCAAGGGCTCAGCGCCTCGGGCGGGAGCTGTCCACGCTCGCGGACAAGCACAGGAGGCAGGAGAGAAGAAGACAAGGGCACGAGCGCATTGCGGCTTTTGGCCGCGACGTGCCCATGCTCGCTGCGGTGTCTCCGGCGTCGGCGAGCGCCAGGGAGAGGTCCAGGGTGATGAGTCAAAGCTGGTGGCGCGACGCGGCAGTCGTCGGCGAGCTCTGGCTCTAGCATGCGCCGAACAGAGGCGTTGGCACGACGCAGAGCGCGTCAAACACATGCCAGACCCCGTGTCTACACACGGTCACCGCCCTGGCATGGTCAAAACGACACCCACGCTCGGCCAAACCTTGTCTGGGCTATAGTCCACCCAGTGTTAGGTCTAGGGAGGCTGAGGACTCACTGCCAGGCCGACCAGAAGTGACTCAAGCTTCTTGGCAAGTTTCTGGCCAGAAAGTTGGCCGCTACGTTTGGAGGGCTTCTAGAAGGCCATTAGGGCTGATCTCCTGGGGTTAGGGTTTACTTAGGAGGGTAATGAGGCTCAAGAAAAACCAGGGCCAAAGGATCAAGGAAAAATACACTTGCTGTACAAAGTGCATTTTTGGGCCAGAAGGGAAATGATTTTCTGTAGCCAAAATATTACAAAAATTCATGCAATATTTTTGCTTGGGGAGGTGGGCCAAGGTTCAAAGAATATTCAGGAATTATTTCAAGATTTTTGGAGCAATAAAAATGAGGGTTGCTTTGGAGCACTAGTTTCTGAAATGAGTTTCAGAAGAGAAATTGAATATTTTTCTTTTATGGAAAATATTCATTTGACCACTTTGGGATTTTTCAGAGAAATGAGATTGAATGAGAGGTAGATGGGTCACTTGGGTGAAGGTCAAGGGTATGCCCAAGTGATAAGTCCATTTGAATTGATTCCAAAAACTCAAATCCAAGGCAAAGGCAAAATCAAGTACGAAAAAAGAGAGAAGGCAAAATCCAGGCTATCACAAACCTCCCCCACTTAGGATGAATCTCGTCCTCGAGATTTGGTTGCTCGGGAAAACAGGTCTGGGTAAGCAGTCCTTAAAAATTCCTCTCTTTCCCAGGTTGCCTCTTCCTCGGTGTGATGCTCCCACTGAACCTTGTAAAACCTTATCACTTTGCTGCGAGTGACTCTTTCTGTCTCATCCAATATGCCGATCGGTCTTTCCTCATATGTTAAATCCTTAGCCAGTTCTATCTCTGCCATATCAGTCCTTTTCTTCGGTGGCGAGATACATCTCCTTAGCTGTGAGACATGAAACACATTGTGTACCTCTGACAGTTCTTGTGGCAATTCCAATTGATAGGCAACTGTTCCGACTCTGGTCATGACTGGAAATGGACCAATATATCTGGGTGCCAATTTTCCCCAGGTCTAAAATCTCTTAACTCCTTTCATAGGGGTGACTCAGAGATACACGTGTTCTCCGGGTTCAAAGCTGATCTAACGATGTTTTGCGTCATAATAACTCTTATGTCGTGACTTGGCCAACTGCAGTCTGTCTCGGATCTCCTTGACTTGCTTCTCAGCTTCGATCATTAAATCAGTCCCGAAAATATGGATGCCTCTGGTTTGAGACCAGTTCAGTGGAGTGCGTCACTTACGGCCATACAGGGCTTCATAGGGTGACATCTTTAAGCTGGTCTGGAAACTATTGTTGTAAGAAAACTCAGCGTACGGCAGACAGTCTTCCCACTTGGATCCTTGGGCCAATGCACATGCTCGCAGCATATCCACGAGTATTTGATTTACTCGCTCAGTCTGTCCATCTGTCTGGGGATGGTAATCTGTGCTGTATTTCAGGGCAGTCCCCAAGACTTGATGTAGTCGGGACCAAAATGCTGAAGTGAAGAGAGATCCTCTATCTGAGATGATAGTCTTTGGCACTCCATGCAGACTAACGATTCTGGACACATACAATTGTGCAAGTTGATCGGCACGGTAGGTGGTCCGGATGGGAAGGAAATGGGCTACCTTCGTCAATGTGTCCACTATGACCCATATTGCATCATTCCCTTGGTGAGTCCTTGGTAAACCCATGATGAAATCCATGCAGACATCGTCCCATTTCCATTGCGATACGGGTAAGGGTTGAAGGAGTCCGGCGGGTTTTTGGTGTTCCGCCTTTACCTTGTTGCGTATGTCAGAACAAGCCACAAAGTAAGCAATGTATTTCTTCATTCCATCCCACCAGAATATCTGACGAAGGTCTTGATACATTTTGGTGCCACCTGGGTGAATTCAGTATGAAGATTCGTGTGCTTCTGCCAATATCTTCTTTCTCAGACTTTCTTGGTTGGGTACGCAAATCCTTCCTCGAAACCTTAGCGTACCTTGCTGATCCTTAGAGAAATCTTGTGTCTATCCTTCTTGCAAACGCTTGGCATATAATTGCAATGATTTGTCATCTGCTTGAGCGCTGCGAATTTCTGCCTCGAGGGTAGGAGCAATTTCCAATATGCTGGCAAGACTGGCATCCATGATTACCAAATTTAGCTAAGCAATTTCTTCCCAAAGTTCAGGAGGCAAAGAATCCATTAGAGCATTTAGGTTGGCAGGCTTTCGGCTGAGAGCATCAGCCACCACATTAGCTTTACCCGGGTGATAATTTATACCGTGGTCGTAATCCTTAACCAACTCGAGCCATCTTCGCTGACGAAGGTTTAGATTGGGCTGAGTGAATATATACTTGAGACTCTTATGGTCGATAAATATCTGGCACCTCTTTCCAATAAGATAGTGTCTCCAAATCTTCAAAGCGGGCACCACCGCAGCCAATTCCAAATCATGAGTGGGATAATTTCCTTCGTGCGGCCGTAGTTGTCGGGATGCATAGGTCACAACCTTGCCATCTTGCATAAGTACACATCCAAGGCCTTTTCTGGAGGCGTCGCAGTAGACATCAAAACTGCGGTAGATGTCGCGAAGAGTCAATATTGGTGCTGACGTCAGTCTGATTTTTAACTCATTGAAACTCCGTTCGCAGTCCTCAGTCCATTTAAACTTCTTATCCTTCTGTAGGAGTTCTGTCATTGGCTTGGCAATCTTAGAGAATCCTTCAATAAAGCGGCGATAATACCCGACTAGTCCATGGAAGCTCCGGATTTCTGAGACTGTCGTGGGTGCGAACCAATCAAGCACATCTTTCACCTTGGATCCACGGCTATTCCTTCTGCTGAGAGAACATGCCCTAAAAATCCCACTTGCTTGAGCCAAAATTCACATTTGCTGAACTTCGCGTAGAGCTGATGGTCCCAGAGTCTTTTCAAAACTGCTCGGAGGTGATCCTTGTGTTCGTCTTTGCTTTTTGAATAAATGAGGATGTCATCGATAAACACCACCACAAATTTGTCCAAGAAATCCATAAACACCTTATTCATCATATGCAAGAAGAAGGCAAGGGTGTTGGTGAGACTGAATGACATAACGGTATACTCATAAAGACCGTATCGAGTAGTGAACGCGGTCTGGGGAATATCTTCCTTCTTGATTTTGAGTTGATGATATCCGGTCCTCAAATCAATTTTGGAGAATACTTTGGCCCCATTGAGTTGATCAAACAAATCATCAATCCTTGGTAATGGATACTTGTTTTTGATGGTGACGTCATTCAACTGTCGGTAGTCCACACACATCCGAAGACTGCCATTCTTTTTATCCACGAATATAGCGGGTGATCCCCACGGTGAAGAGCTTGGGCGGATGTATCCTTTCTGCAGCATCTCATCCAGCAGTTTCTTTAATTCCACCAATTCTGATGAAGGCATCAGATAATATTTCTTGTGTATCGGTGTGGTTCCAGGCACCAAGTCAATTGCAAACTCCAATTCTCTGTCTGGCGGCATTCCTAGCAATTCCTCAGGAAATACATCTGGATACTCACTGACCACTGGAATCAATTCCACTTCTTCTGCCACAGCTATGAAAACCATATCCTTCTTGGGTATACTTCTGCGGGCATAAAAACTTGTGGTGCGACCCTCCTGACTTGCCATGGTAACTTCTCTGGTCGCACAGTTGATGCATACTTGGTATTGGGTTAACCAGTTCATTCCCAGAATAATATCCAGTTTGTTAGATTCGATGATGATCAGAGACGTTGGAAACTTGACTCCCTTGATATCAATTTCCAAATTACGACAGACCAGGTTGCTTCTGAGTAAGGATCTCGGGGATTGTACCAACATATGTTTTCCCAAAATCGAGCAAGGAAATTTGTTTTGGGCAGCAGAACTTCTGCGGGCATAAAAACTTGCGGTGCGACCCTCCTGACTTGCCATGGTAACTTTTCTGGTCGCACAGTTGACGCATACTTGGTATTGGGTTAACCAGTTCATTCCCAGAATAATATCCAGTTTGTCAAATTCGATGATGATCAGAGACGTTGGAAACTTGACTCCCTTGATATCAATTTCCAAATTACGGCAGGCCAGGTTGCTTCTGAGCAAGGATCCCGGGGATTGTACCAACGTATGTTTTCCCAAAATCGAGCAAGGAAATTTTTTTTGGGAAGCAAAACTCCGTGATATAAAAGAGTGGGAAGCCCCAGAGTCAAATAAAATTATGGCAGGTATGTTATTAACAGGAAACATACCAATGGCGACTTCCGTTTCCTCTTGGGCTTCATCGGCGGAGATATGATGGATTTGCCCTTGGATGGCACTCGGGACGGAATATGGCTCCAGATAGTTGACTTGCGGACGGAATGGAGCTGTTGGCTTGCTGTTCTTGGGGCACTTTCTGGCGTAATGTCCGGTTTGTCCATAGTTGAAACAGGAATTGTTGCGGTGATATTCTTCCCGTACTGGACTGGTCACGACATTCTTGACTTGAGTGGTGGTCTTGTTGACATTTTGCTGCCAGTTGGGTTTGTAGTCAACCTGAGTCTGTTGCCAAGTACGAGCCTTCTGCACGGGTTGCATATCCTTCTTAGGCTCGAATTTGCGCTTGTGGTCATTATTAGCTGGCCTGTTGTCATGCATGAGCTTGTGTTCCCTTTCTGCGATGAGGGCCTTGTTCACCAGAGAGGAAAATCAAACATACTGAGAGTGCACCTGAGATGCTGATTCAGTCCTCCAAGAAATCTGTCGATCTTCCGTTCTTCAGTGGCCACATCATAGAGAGAATAGCGGGCCAAATGGTTGAACTTATTCAGATACTCGCTTACTGACATGCTTCCTTGAGTGAGAGCGAGGAACTCGCGCTGCTTGATTTTCATAATTCCGGCGGGAATATGATACTTGCAGAAATGATCCTTGAATTTAGTCCAAGTAATCTCCTTGTCCGTGGGCCACATGGATTTAGCATCATCCCACCATATCGCGGTAGCTCCTTCGAGATAATGTGTTGCGAAAGGGACCTTGTCTCCGTCTTCAGTGCGAGCAATTTCCAGTTTCTTCTCAATAGTCCTTAACCAATCGTCAACGTCCAATGGATCAATAACTTGACTGAAACTGGGAGGCTTGGTTCACTGAAAATCTGACAGCTTGGAGTAATGACCATTCTGATTTCCATTCTGCCCAACCATAACTTGCACACTTTTCAATAGTTCCAGCAGATCGTTGCTCCTCCTTTCTTCAAACATTCGCATGATTTTCTCAGTGGAAGGCGGATGTGGTGGTGGAGGCGGAGGTGACTGGTACGGCTCAGGGGAATGTCATGCCTGTCTTGTGGAGCGACGAATAGGGACATCCTCACAAGCTTGGCTGCTGCTACCTCCCCGCGTCATCCTATTATTTATTTTCCCAATACACAGCAACCGCGATGAGAAATATCCAAGAATGGGAGGAAAGCCAGCGACAATCCCAGAAGAAAACAACGAAAGAAACCAAGGCAAATAAAAAGAAAGTTCCAACATAATTATACATAGACTCAACATAAGAGTTAAACATCATGACGGGTTTACTACCCGCATATAGGAAACTAAGCATCACAACTCGTACGACTACATCCATACATCATACTCATGACAACGGTGATACTCTAGTGATTTACTGCTCGGATGGTGCTGCTGCGGGCTCCTCTCCTGAGCCGGACCCAGATCATGAACTGATAGTGGTGACCTCCGGGTTAAGAGAGACGCGACGGTGCTGCCTCGAGGACTCTCCCTCAGGGGCAGCTGCGGGATGGGATCTGAGCATAGGAGCTGCAGGAGTAGCGACAAGGGAAGCCCACGCAGCAGGGGCACTGCGAGGGGTCACTGCCAAAGGGTTAACGGTACCCTGAGTGGTAGTAGAGGCTGGAGGAACGTATGGAGTGAAACCGACAGTAGGTAGAGGGTTCCTATTCCGAGCGGCGGCGAGAGCTATCCGGGCTCGGGTTAGCTCCCGAGCTAACTCGTAGATCAGGAGATAACTGGCAGTGATATAACGAGAGGTGGCTAGAAGGACGATCTCACGCCAGATTATTCAAAGGAAAGC
Organism: Triticum aestivum; assembly: GCF_018294505.1. Classification (NCBI taxonomy): domain Eukaryota; kingdom Viridiplantae; phylum Streptophyta; class Magnoliopsida; order Poales; family Poaceae; genus Triticum; species Triticum aestivum. Next base: position 402,475,793 of record NC_057811.1, on the reverse strand, counting down.
GGATACGCCCATTCTCATGCAGAGATGGGTAGTAAAAGAAACCTGAGTGGGTGTGCATGCGAACCTCGTTGTAGCGCAAGTCTACAAGAGCTTCGATTGCAGCAAACTGGACCGCCTGAGATGGCGTAGAAGCGAGACCACCCTTAGAAGAACGAGTGTAAGCATCGGAAGGGGAACTGTGGTGTAGAGTGACCTCAGCATAATACTCATACAAATAACCGGCCAAATGCTCCCGATACACTGGATCAGCACCCTCTAGGTAGAATCGTCGCCACATGTTCTGAAGCAGGTGCGGCGATGTGTACGGAGCTGGCTCAGGATGGTACAAGATCGGAACTGGAGCCATCTACACTCACAATCACCATACGGTTAGTAATAACAATAGATAAACATGCATGCAATGGAGCAATCAATTTCTATAACTACCGGCACTCAGACGAAACTATCTACCGTTCCACTAATGCACTAATGGTCTAGCGTGTCCTACAATCACCGTGGCTCTGATGCCAAGCGTTGTGGCACCCCGGCTCAGAGCAACCAGTTTACCTTGCATTGCCAGCCTAGAGATCAAGTCTTCTGGCAACACACAACAACATGGTACAGAAAGAACCGCTTTATTGATGCTAGCGGGTACATACGTCAAATATTACATCGAGATAAGAGGCAAAGCGGCACACACGGTGCGGCTGAAACTTATGTTCATTATTTAATTAACATGAAGGGGCCTCGAGCACATAAACTACGTGGCAGCGGAATGACGACGAAGTGGAACTCCATAGCACAGGGACACCGACGTGGACACGGCCTAGACGCGGGAAGCTCTCCGATGCGGTATGACTTGCCTGAAATCTGGCATGACACGCCAGGTCAGTACATTGAATGTACTTGCAAGCTCACAACAAACATAAGCACGATGACAAACAATATCATGACAATTATTCAGGTTAATGCAATGCAAGTAATGCTACTAATACAATGAAACCAACATGTGCATCGTGTCCCTCGGACTCGCTTACCACACGGGTTACCTCGTAACCAAACGGTGATCATACCTGGATCACAACTGAAGCCAATCACTCATGATCTCACAAATCATCACAAAACCAGTGCCAACAATAGATATTTAGTGTGCATGATTAATTATAAATGTTGATCCATGGTGTGACCTACTCCCGAGTTGTGTCCATAACCGAGGACGGGCTATCGATAGATTGAATACACTCTGCAGAGGTAGCGCACTTAACCCACACCACGGAACCCATGGCCTCGCACTCCCATTCGGGTGGACCAACGGCGTTCCGATGAAACCCTCCCCTTGCCATGACACTCTCCCGGCCACTCCGACCAACTCCCTCTCAGGGCTAAGTCCTGGGTGGCCCCGTGCCTACCAAAGGCATCAACGGGCACCATCGTGGCAAAAACGGTCCCAAACGGGGACAAGGTACCATAAAAACAAACAGGCACACAAGGTTATGTCTGCTTACCGGGCCAGGGTACCGCACGCCCATAACCTTCCCTCGTTGGAGGCACCAGCGAGAGGCACAGCAAGGGACCGAATCAAGAACCCCCATAAAGGTAAATGTGGTCACACTGAGGAAAAACCCGATTCAGTGGCACCATGACTTGATCAACGTTATCTTCAAGTTGGATTATTATCAGGTTTAACTTGAAAATAAAAACTACTATGCCAAGTTACACGATGCCATGAGCATGCACTAATCGATATGCAAAACATGCAACTCACAAGAACGGATCAACCTTATCAATATAACTTTTTGGCAATAACTCATTATTAAATTTGACTGGTTCTACCTCACTATTTATGATCATGCAATATTTTGATTAACTCATAATTTATATGAAATTCTCATTATGCAAAAATAACTATCATTATTTATCATAGCAATATAACTAAGTCAAACTTTGTTCTACTAGACCAAACTACTCCATGCATTCAACCAGTAACTTAAACAAACATTTCAAGCATGACAAGGTAACTAGCATTCAACCAAATTTATTTATCAAATTTTAAATGCATTAAAGAACTCATATTCAAGTAAAAAATCATAGATATTGAAATGACACCATCCAAATACTAGTGTGGCTTGCCTTAGTGCAGACGAGGGTCACACTCCTCCTGTTTATCTTGAAGTAAAGTCTCTCCTTCTGAAAATATTTAAAAACCACAAAACAAAATGTCAAAAAACCAATCGGAAAATCACTAGAAATTCTAGACAGCAAGAAAAATTCCACATTTCGGTGTGCTGCTAGAGCTTTCTGAGACAAACACAATGCAAAAAGAATCAACTTATTTGGACTTATAGGCTAGAAATTATCACTGGTCAAAGTTGTGGTCAAAATTTTGAATTAATTTGAATAAAACAGAAAACTGGGGGGGTGACGTCGATGGCGTTAAGGTAGAATACGCTGCCACTCGTACCGCTTTGGGTGCGAGTGGAGAGGCTGCCACTGGGCCCCACCAGTTAGGAGAGAGGGGGGAGAGAAGAAACAAAGCGCGGCGGTGCTCCGCCGGAGCTTACGCCGGCGATGAGAGGTTCTTGGGTGAAGTCAGAGGGATAGAAGTGGAGAGGGGGTCATGGTGCACCTGCTCGTACCCGTGGCCAGTTGGGGGATGGGCGGAGCTGCTCGCGACCAAGCTCGCAAGCGACGGTGGCGGTCGGGGCTTGCCGAAGAGGAAGAAGGCGACGGCGAGGGGCGACTCCAGGGGCTCTGCTGCTTCGAGGCGACACCAGTGGACCTCCAATGATGCGCCTGAGAGGTTGGTTGAGCTCGAGGGGCTCTGGAGCAGGGTGGCTGGGCTGCGGGGATCGCCAGCAATCTCTGGTCGTGGTCGACGGCCAGAGGCCTGCCCGGCCAGGCTACGGCTATCCTACGTGGTCGTGGTGGTTGAGAAGTGCAGTGTGTGGCTTCGGAACAGAGGGAGGGGCTCTATATATAGCCGGAGTAGGAGGGGGGTACGTGGCGCCGCCAGAGTTCTCTGGCAGCCGGCGAGCAATGACGAAGGGCGCCAATGAGAGGGGGCAAGGGCTCAGCGCTCAGGTGGGAGCTGTCCACGCTCACGGACAAGCACAGGAGGCAGGGGAGAAGAAGACAAGGGCACGAGCGCACTGTGGCTTTTGGCCGCAACGTACCTGTGCTCGCTGCGGCGTCTTCGGCGTCGGCAAGCGCCAGGGAGAGGTCAAGGGTGATGAGTCGAAGCTGGTGGCGCGGCGCGGCAGTCGTCGGCGAGCTCTGGCTCGAGCACTCGCCGAACAGAGGCGTTGGCCCGACGTAGAGCACGTCGAACACATGCCAGACCACGTGTCCACACGCAGTCACCGCCCTGGCATGGTCAAAACGGTGCCCACACTCGGCCAAACCTTGTCTAGGCTATAGTCCATGCGGTGTTAGGTCTAGGGAGGCTGAGGACTCACTGCCAGGCCGACCAGAAGTGACTCAAGCTTCTTGGCAAGTTTCTGGATAGAAACTCGGCCACTACATTTGGAGGGCTTCTAGAAGGCCATTAGGGCTGATCACCTGGGGTTAGGGTTTGCTTAGGTGGGTAATGAGGCTCAAGAAAAACCAGGGCCAAAGGATCAAGGAAAAATACACTTGCTGTACAAAGTGCATTTTTGGGCCACAAGGGAAATGATTTTCTGTAGCCAAAACATTACAAAAAGTCAGGAAATATTTTTGCTTGGGGAGGTGGGCCAAGGTTCAAAGAATATTCAGGAATTATTTCAACATTTTTGGAGCAATAAAAATGAGGGTTGCTTTGGAGCACTAGTTTCTGAAATGAGTTTCAGAAGAGAAATTGAATATTTTTCTTTTATAAAAAATATTCATTTGACCACTTTGGGTTTTTCAGAGAAATGAGATTGAATAAGAGGAAGATGGGTCACTTGGGTGAAGGTCAAGGGTATGCCCAAGTGATAAGTCCATTTGAATTGATTCCAAAAACTCAAATCCAAGGCAAAGGCAAAATCAAGTCCGGAAAAAGAGAGAAGGCAAAATCCAGGCTGTCACAATCGTTGGTAAGTTGGTCTTCAAAGAAGCAAAATTGTATATCTCTCTCTACGGCCGAAGCCGAGTACATTGCCGCCGAAAGTTGTTGTGCTCAATTATTATGGATGAGGCAAACTTTGATGGATTATGGTGTCAAATGTGACAAAGTGCCTCTCTGGTGTGACAATGAAAGTGCAATCAAGATCACCGAGAATCCGGTTCAACATAGCAAGACAAAGCATATTGAGATTCGCCATCATTTCATTAGAGATCATGTGGCCAAGGGAAACATTAAGTTACTCCATGTCAACACCGAGAATCAACTAGCCGACATCTTCACCAAGCCGCTTGAAGAAGCAAGATTCCGCGAGTTAAGGCATGAGCTAAATATCGTGGATATAAGTAACTTGGGATGAAATTCTTGCTCATACACACATACTCTTGTATTATCTTGCTTAGATGTAGACAGATGTCTAGGGGGAGCCAGCTCAACTCATGAGCTATCTTATCCTAGAAGTGCATAAATCAAGCAAAATCTTTCACATTAGCCACTTTAGGTGGTACTTGTGCTTCAAAGATGAGTATTGGTCTTGGGCCCAAGGTTCATATCTTCGCGGTGCCATACAAAATATACTCAAACATGGTGGCTTCGGCCACCGCCCTCTCTTGAGGGTTGTGTTTGTATTTGTTTCATGTGTGTAGTGTGTTGTTTTTCTTGTCCTTTCTCTCTAGTTTTATTTGGTTGGTTTTGGTTTCTCGTTTCTCTTCTGGTTCAAGTGCTCCTCATATACCCTTCTCATAAGTGATAGGAATTCTCTTGCAGCGTATTCAGAAATATAGACCGAGTGCTTTGTGAAGACAGGGTAAGAGTTTACACTCAGCTGGAACCTTCAAAAAGGCCCTCATGTCAAAATTCCTGAATACCACGTGCCCACGGGCCACTACCGTGCGCACGGGGACCCCGTGCTCACGGGCTCTGTACCATGCGCACGGGGTCTGCGGTTTCTGGCCCTGAAGAGGCGGCCCGTGGGGGGGGGGGCTCGGGTTCATTCCCACCCATTCGCCCCTTCCACTCCCCAGGGAGCCTCCAGCGCCGCCGTTGTCGCCTCCGCTCGCCGGAGCTCCTCCGAGCTTCGTCGGGCTCCTTTCTCCGTGGATCTTCTTCGAGATGGGGTCCTCCTCCGGTTGGTCCTGTCCCCTTGTTCTCCCTCCATGGATGCCTATCAAGTTTTCTATTTCTAGGGTTTCTCTGTTCCTTAGAATAGTTTGGCCCTCCTCCTCTCTAGGTAGTACTCAGGTGCATAGTTTCTCTGGGTTCCCTGCCGCACTCACTCCCAAATCCCGATCTGGAAGTGGCTGCCGCTGGGAGACCCCGTGCGCACGGGGCCCCGTGTCCACGGTCGTGTTTCGTGCGCACGGGACCCCCGTGCCCACGGGGTCTAAACCCCCGTGCGCATGGGGTATCCAGGGGCGTTTCACCTGCATTTCTACCTATTCCTATGCCATCTATCATGCACTTGTACTCATTTGTGTTTCGTGCTTTGTGTTGTTGGGTTCTCGTGTGTGTTTCAGACTCCGCTGACAAGAGGGCCGAGCTTCATCGCAAGTGCCCAAAAGGAGGATCCAAGGAATTCACAGTTGCTCGTCGCCAGCCGTCAGAAGGCATGGGGAAGGGGTCTGGGTCTGGGCAAGGTCGTGTTCGCCGTGCTGCCTCCAAGCGGCCTATTGTTGAGGCCTCCGATGATTCAGAGGAAGAGTATGACTCGCAAGATGATGCTCACTATGTCAACCCCAATGATGATGAAGATATAGAAGATGAGGATGATCGTGTTGATGAGGATGAAGTGGAGGAAGAGGAGTCCAGTCCCGAGCAAGCCATTCCGGGCGGGCGTGACCTCCGAAATATGCCTCTTGCCAAGTGGACCAAGCCCGAGCTATGGGCTGAGAGACAGAGCCATTCGTATGCGGCTGCCACTGGTTTGGGAGTGGATCCCCGCTTCAAGAATGATTTTCAGCAACGGGTCTATCATGAGCTCCTCATGACCAAGTCAAAGAAGTTTGCTCCTCACAAGCAAGTTAACACTGAGAGTCTGCACGACAATGATCATCTGTATCCCGGGGTGTACTCAGCTCTTGGAAGATTGGGTCTCATTCCATTTGTCACATTCAACCATCCCTACAATGAAGACCTCGTGATGCAGTTCTTTGCAACTCTGTATTTTTCAAATGACTCTGCTCGCACCCTCACCTGGATGTTCGGAACGCACAAGCGCTCAACTCCTATGGCTAAGTTCTCTGAGATCATTCCTTATCCATTCATTGATGAAGAGGCTGCATCTGATGAGTTTGGCAGAGTTCGGGAAAGTGGACAGCGCACTAAGGATGAGATGTCTTTTGCATACAAGCAAGAGAAATCGTTTGTCACTGGGTCCATCAAAGATCTTTTGCCCCTCTACGACACTATGGGCCATATCCTGAGGTATACTCTCACTCCAAAGGCAGGTGATTCCCATAACATTCGGAGTTCCATGCTAGATGTCTTTGTGTACCTCAATCAGAAGAAGAGGGTGGATGTCCTGGACTTCATGTTCTATGAGCTCCGTCAGTGTGTGCAAGAGAACAAGTCCTTGATCTATGCCCCATTCATTCAGGCATTGATTGAGTCCGTTTGCCTAGCCAAGTACATTGCCTCGTTCAAGACTTATGTTCCCAAGCGCAACTCTAACTGGACCCCTACTGCTCCTGCTCCTTATGTGCCTATCAAGAAGGGGCGCAACCCTAGGCCTGAGGATCGTGCTACTTTCACCCCAGGCATGTCCTCCACTACACGGATCCCTCGTGGTAAGGCCAAGTCTGTTGGTTCAGAGGCCGTCTTTGCCAGAGGAGAGAAGAAGTCTCTGTTCAAGACCTTGAGCAACAAGTTCAAGATGTGCTAGTCTATCCAGCACCGTCAGATTAAGGAAATCAACAAGGAGAAGCTTATGAGGCATGAGCAAAAGGCAGCTAGGGCTGCTGCCGGTGAGGAGGTCGGTCCAGGGTCAGAGGACAATGACAGTGAGGCCACTGCTCGGTCTTTTCCGATGGCCGGATGGCGCTTTGATGATGATGATGATGCCTCGGGTGCTCCTCCTCTTGTCTAGTGGGTTTGTGTGTTGCCATTTCACTACTGCAGGATGCTGCTAACGCGACACTACGAAGGCCCTTCGAGAAACTGTGTGCGATGCAATAATCACAAATGGTGGTGTATGAAAACCGTCAGAAATGTGTAAAATGTTTGCGATGATGGATGCATCAAACAAAGTTCAGGTTTTAGTTGCGTGTGCGATGAAGGGCATACGGTTCAGTTCAATTAACTGTTTGCGATGAGGAGGAACAAAAGAAACGGGCAGGCAGATGAAGGCGTGTGCGATACACAGCATACGGTTCACTCGGATGAACTGTTTGTGATTAGGAAACACAAAAGAAACGGTCAGCCAGATCAAGGTGTGTGCGATATACGGCATGCGGTTCACTCGGATGAACTGTTTGCGTTGAGACATGAGAACAGAAACGCTTCAACTTAACAAGATGTGTGTGATAAGCGGCAAACAGGTCTGTAATCAGAAATGTGTGTGAAGACCGATAATAACACAGACGGTTGCTGCTAATAAGACGTGTGTGTTGTGCGATGGGATTGCATATAGAACAACAACATATGTCGCACACTTATAAGGACATGCTTGCATAACCAAATTAAACATCCACTTACATAGGTGGCTACTACAACCATGGCATTTGCACACACCAAAGTAAACTATTACATGCATAATTACATAGGTGGCTACTACACACATGACATTTCCACACACACCAATAAAGTAAACTATATATTACATGCATGATTAACTAGCATAAACGATCATCTGATCATCATCTACTTCTTGTGATGCTTGTTCTACTTGTGGCTCGATCCGGGCTCGTCGATTTGGGTAACGAGGCACTTCCTCATGTCAATGATCCGCCTGTGCATCTCGTAGCATGTGTACACGCTCTTGGCTGCAAACCTGAGGTGAGATTCATCCAGTTGCCACATCCAGGCCCCGTGCCAGGATACGGGACTTATTCTCTGGGCATCCTGCTTCATCTTTTCGTAGCAGGGGTCGATGATGGCCGAGGCGAGTTCGACCAGGGAGTCCTTCTTCGTTCTGCCCCAGACTGTGTAGTGGTCATGGATTTCGACAAGGTTCTTGTAGGCCAAGCCCGTAACACTGAGCGCTTTTACATCGTTGGTGGTATCCACCGTGGCGAACTTCTAGTCAGTGCTGTTGACAAACCTGTTGAAACGGTCGCAAGGCTCTGTGGCCATGCAGTAGTGGTAGATGTGGACATGATGGCGCACGCACAACTGGGCAACGACAACCTTCTGATCTATGCCGGGACGACCAGCGGTGTACTTGAGGTCGATGCCGACCACCTTGTACTTGTCTCCAGCAAGCAACTGCTCAACACTTTTGATGTAGTCGTCCACCACGGCCGGGTCGATGGTGTACACCACCGAGAGATCCGTCTCCCTCACGTGGGTCTCCACTCTATGCTCGCCGAACTCCATTGGAGCGCCGTCGGACATCCCCTCTCTATGTGTCGTCGTGGGTGTGCTTGTTGTGTTTTGGGGCGTGATCGAAAGGTTGAAGAGACTAAGGTTATAATGGCCGCAGGAATTAAAGGGGAAGCCAGACGGCCAGGAATATCGGCAGGCCCTGATGGCAGTTCTAATTTCCAGCGCGTAACTCCATCGTGCTGCACGTAACTGCATCATGCGGCAACGCGCGCGGTGCAACCGCATGCATATGGGGCCCACGACGTGATCGTGCACACGCCCAACCGTTGGCAGAGCGCGCGCGGAGGGACGTGAGCAGAGCGCTTCGCGGTCGCCTCAAGGAAAAGTTGTCCACAAGCCGAGCGCACCGACGGACGCGAGCAAAGCGCGCCAACGGACGCGACAGAGCGCGCCGCGGCACCTAACAGTGAGCACAGCACGCTGCGGCGCCTAACGGCGAGCAGAGCTTGCTGAGGGACGCGAGCAAAGGACGGCACAGTGATACATGGCAAATAAGACGAACTGTGTGAGCGATGTCGGAGTCATCAAGCACGAATCAGATTAGAGTTGCGTGTGTGATACGTGGCAGACAGTTGATCCATCAGAGCTGTTTGTGATAGAATAAGCCATGTGTGTTGCGGGCAAATGCTTGCTGGTGTATAACCTTAAATTTAACCAAAAAAGTGTTAATGCATGTTACAAAAATTCTATAGCTGGAAACTATGTTCAAATACGACTCCAACGATATAATCTATGGCGACATGCATTCGTATTTTATTAGTTAAATCCTACTTATAAACCAGGATGGGGGTATAGTAGGTAATTAAATCGCAAACTTTTTTTATTAACTGTATGTGTACATGTCCTCTCGTCCTCCTCTCGCACGTCTTGTCACCCCGCTGCCGCAGACGGCTTACAGCGCAAGCTTGTGCAGCGCGCGGGGGCGTCATTTTGGCCAAACGGTGGCGCCAATGAATCGCCGGTGAGCCCGCTCCAACGCAACCTCGTAGGTTCCCGCGCAAGCTTCCCGCCCGACTCAGTGAAATCCCCCAAAATCCCAATGCTTGTCGGCCTGCTATAAAAACCCTCACGGCCGGCGAGTCCTGCGTCGCATTTTCCCCTCCCTCCCTGTAGCTTATCTCGTCTGCTTCTCCCACAATCGCCAATGGCACCGGTCCGTCGTTGTCGCTCAGCCACTCCGCTGTCATCAGAGGACAGCTCCATCTGGGAGGCTACACCGCGGTGGTGGTGTTGTCCCCAGCGTAGTGTAGTGCACGTGGCGTCCCTGTTGGGTGTGCGTGGAACACCCACCACACGCTCCGCCGTCTCTGCCCATTGGCAGCTGTTGCCGGCCGCCGTTACCGCCACACCACCATCGAAAGCCAGGGCCATCTCCCGCTCCGTCGCCGCGGCCCGAAGGCGGGAGGTGGCCGTCGTGGCCGCCACCCCACTGCCGGCCACCGTGGCCATCACCCGCTCCGCGACCGTGGCCCGAAGGCGGGAGGTGGTGGTCATGGCCGCCACCCCATCGTGGGCCACCGTGGCTGCCAGCCCACCATCGACCGATCATCACCCGCTCCGCCACCGCCTCCTGAAGGAGGGAGGCGGAGGTGGAGGCCCGCACGTGCGCCAGCGACCTTGCGCGCTACATCGAGTTCCTGCGGGAGGAGGAGGAGCGCCTCGTTGAACACGCAAAGAGCCTTACTGTAGCCGTGGCCGTAGCACACGTCGACGCAGAGGCGAGGAATCAGGAGATCTACGAGCAGTCCGGCTGCTTCAAGAGGGATCATTTGGAGCGGCAGTGGGCGTTTGAGCTAGCGAGCGTCGCTGAACGTGCAGCAGCGGTAGGCATCGTATTGCATTTGTCCAGCTCGTCGGTAGACTTCTCCTCCTCCTCCTCTGCCTCTTACTGAGCGCGCTTGGTAGAGGAGAGGCTGCCGGAAGTAGCACAAAGCCCCTCCGTGGCAGTAGTAGTATTTAGGGGCTATTTTGTTCAGTTCATCTAACTATAGATGTGTGGTCGAACAGTACAACATACTTAAAATTAGCTAGTATATATAGTTGAACTAGCTATTTCAGTACGTTGTTGGCAACAATTGGGGAGAAGTTTGGTTGGTTCAGCTGTCGAGTTGAACTATTTGTATAAATTAAGAACGACTGCTTAATCTATGAATGAAATCTATGCTTAATTACTGAATTTTAGTTGCAAAAATTACATAGTGCTAATGATTTCTAGCTGCATATTTTGACAAATCGCAGTGTTACAAGGATTGACAAATGGCAACGTTACTAGATCAACAAATGTAAATCTTTCCAGTTTGACAAATGGCAACATACCCAATATGACAGATGCAAATCTTACCAAATTGTTTGTACGTGGTTGCACATGGGTCATCCAAAACAACCATTTGCATTGAAGGGATTGACAAATCCTGCGCTGCTCTCACTTTGCATCCGGGTGTTCTATCTAAATCGTTTGCGATCAAGAGCTGCAGAAATCTTGCTCGGCACATTTTCTCTTGGCTTCCTGGGGAAGCTATCGGTTTGCATACGGGTGTTCTAACTAAAACGTTTGCGATGAGTGTTTTATATTTAAAAAGCGAATTAAACAGTGGCTTGGGCGCCATTAATGGAGAGGATGCGAGCAAGGCGGGCGGCCATGGAAGTCAAAGGGCTTGCCTCCCAGTGAGCCTGCGCAGCGTACAGCTCGCACGCTTCCCGGTGAGCCTGCGCACTTGAGGACAGCTTGCACGCCTCTCGGTCAGCCTGCGCACCAGACGGCGCTCGGATGCCTCCCGTTCAGTCAAGGTCAAGCAGCTGTCCGCACGGCACCTCCTACAGCCATTAAAACCAAGACACGTGGCGTCACGTCAATGGTTAACAAAATTTTGGATTTACTAGAATTTAAAAACCACGCATCTCAATGTTTTGCCCACAATCAACGGTGCCCTGGTGTTTGAAATTCATTCCCATTTCTTGCATGGGACCTAAGCATGCACCCAAGGACACAAATTTGATTTTTCAACCAATTTATATGCACTGGAGCATGTGCATGTAGTTCAAATTTGAATTATGCACATAAATGCATTGAAAACTCAGTTAATGCACAAAAATTTCCAAACGAACCCCGAAAAATCACAAAAATTCACACAACACTCCTGTTGTTTTATGTTGACACGAGAAAAAAATGAAAGCAATAAGAGACAATGGATATCGTTTCGTCCCCAAAGGTGGGACGTTCCCTACCGAAAACCATCATGCTTGTTGTGAGAAGCTCCAGTTTGTGAGAAACATATACCCAAACCTGCCCCAAATGAGACAAAATTTGTACCACGGCATGTTGATGCCGCTCCATGATAGCATGCAAAGTTTCATGAATTTCAGACGAGTTTTGGATTTACTAGAATTTAAAAACCAGGCATCTCAATGTTTTCCCGGCAATCAACGGTGCCCTAGTGTTTGAAATTCATTCTCATTTCTTGCATCGGACCTAAGCATGCACCCAAGGACACATATTTGATTTTTCAACCAATTGATATGCACTGGAGCATGTGCATGTAGTTCAAATTTGAATTATGCACATAAATGCGTTGAAAACTCAGTTAATGCATAAAAATGTCCAAATGAGCCCCGAAAATCACAAAAATTCACACAACAGTCATGTTTTTCTGTGTTGACATGAGAAAAAAATTGAAAGCAATAAGAGGCAATAGATATCGTTTCGTCCCCAAACGTGGGACGTTCCCTACCGAAAACCATAATGCTTGTTGTGAGAAGCTCCGGTTTGTGAGAGGCATATACCCAAACCTCCCCCTAATGGGACAAAATTGGTACCACGACATGTTGATGCCGCTCCATGATAGCATGCCAAGTTTCATGAATTTCAGATGAGTTTTGGATTTACTAGAATTTAAAAACCAGGCATCTCAATGTTTTGCCGGCGAACAACGGTGCCCTGGTGTTTGAAATTCATTCCCATTTCTTGCATGGGACCTAAGCATGCACCCAAGGACACAGATTTGATTTTTCAACCAATTGATATGAACTGGAGCATGTGCATGTAGTTCAAATTTGAATTATGCACATAAATGCGTTGAAAACTCAGTTAATGCATAAAAATGTCCAAACGAACCCCGAAAATCACAAAAATTCACACAACAGTCATGTTGTTCTATGTTGACATGAGAAAATAAATTGAAAGCAATAAGAGGCAATAGATATCGTTTCGTCCCCAAAGGTGGGACGTTCCCTACCGAAAACCATCATGCTTGTTGTGAGAAGCTCCGGTTTGTGAGAAGCATATACCCAAACCTGCCCCAAATGGGACAAAATGTGGCACCCCGGCTCAAAGAAACCGGAACGCCCCGTATTCCAGCCCAGAGATCGAGGAGAAGTCTCTGGAATACGGCACTACTTGACATAGAGCAAATCAGCTCTTATTACAAAAATAATGATACAAGGGTCTGATGTTACAAAGAAGCACGTCAGCACGGCGACACTACGCCTGCGATACTACACTTGCTCTATGCTAGCAGCGGAACGACTCGTAGCAGCGGAATACTTATAGCAGCGGAACAACGACGAAGGTGGTGAACTCCACTTCACAGGGACTCTGGCTGGGACACGATCTAGCTTGCACGCACGCAACCTCGACAAACAATCAAGCAATCATGGCATCACCTGCAATCTGGCATGACACGCCAGGTCAGTACATGGAATGTACTTGCAACCTCACAACAACCAAAAACATCAAGGCAAGACAATAACATAGCATTAAGCAGGTTAATTAAATTAACATCTACCATGATACGACAGCAACTACTAATCATGATATGAAACTACTACAATACTGATAAACCAACATCTCAGATCTCCATAACCATATCTCTCTTGGCTAACCGGCCAAGCAATATACCACCTTGATCACCTCGTGATCAAAACCAAACGTGATCTTTCCGGCGATCACTACCATGACCAACACTGGGTCTCCAACATCATCATCAACATCCTGCCAATCTGTACTGCTCAAAAATATCAACATATAAATCACCTATAAGTCATTCCGTCATGTGAGTGTTGATCGAACGGTGTGACCTCGTACGAACTTATGCCCATGACCGAGGACGCGGCTATCGATAGTTTAAAAAATACACTCTGCAGAGGTAGCACACTTTACCCACACCACAGAACCCATGGCCTCGTACTCCCATTCGGGTGGACCAACGGCGTTCCGACAAAACCGATCTACTGCCATGACACTCTCCCGGCCACTCCGAATCACCCCCTTTTGGGCTAGTCCTGGGTGGCCCCGTGTCTACCAAAGACACAACGACCACCGTCGTGGCCAAAACATAAACGTCCCAAACGGGGACAAAAAGGCGCCTAACAACTACGGGCACACAAGGTTATGTCTGCTTACCGGGCCAGGGTAACACATGCCCATAACCTTCCCTAGTTGGAGGCACCGGCTAGAGGCACGCCAATAGACCGCATTAGGGCCTTCCCATAAAGGCAAATGTGGTTGCACTGGAAAAGCCCGGTTCGGTGGCACCTGACCAACTTAATGATGGAATTTATCCCCAAAAATATAACTGTGATAACTGATACTCCGATATCAACTATCAAACTAGAATCCAAGTCATAGCAATATCCAACAAATAATCCAAGCATAATATCATCACCTCAAAATACTCCAAGGGTAGCACATCACTACTGTCATGATGAATCCGAAAACAATAATCCTACTACTCCAATAACAAAAATAAAGCTATTCGGCTAAGATCCACATGTAAACATCATCTCCGAAAATATCAACTAGCATCATGAAAATCATCATACTGACCACTAATAATCCAAAGGCAACATGATATCCAAAGTAATACTCCAAAATATATAACAGATACCATCACGAAAATAATCATAATAGCCACTAAGAATCCAAAGGCACATGTCATCCACATAATCATCAAAACATGAGCCCTAGAACTCCAAGCAATATCACGGCAATATCAAGATCAACATAATACTCCGGTAAATGCCATGAACAAGATCACATGTAGCTAGAACAATATTTTAAACAAGTTTAAATTAAGAAACCATGTCACTGCATTGCAATCATGCAAATGGAGGGTGTGGCTTGCCTGGGGTGGAAGAAATCAACAAAAGAAAGTGCGAGAAGCTCGCAGAATGAATCGCCGGAAAGCATACTCTCTCGGAGGGGGCTGAATAAGGGCAGGGGCAAAATGGTCATTTTCAGAATGTCAAAACATGGTGAAAACATTTCCATCGGAACGAGTTCGACGAAACCAAAAGTGGGCTTTGGAATCACCTGATTTGGAGTTGGGAGTAAAAAGATATAAGGGTTTTTCTGCCAGGGACCTATGTGTAATGAAATCATCACAAACAGGCCCTCGGCTGGAAAAACAGAACGCGCCTTTCTCAGAAATACGCTTTCCAGAGAGGAAAGCGCATTCCGGACCGAAGAAGGATCTGAATACGCTTTCGATAAGGGAAAGCGTACTCCCAAGGAGTACGTCTCCACTTATCCACGTCAGCGGTGGCGGGACCGGGCCTTGGTCTCGCTGACAAGCGGGGCCCGCTGCCTCTTCTCTCTCCTCCTGGTCTTCTCCTTCTCCCCCGACGCCGCATGCAGAGTAGAGGAGAGGCCGCCGGCGCCGGTGCTCGCTCCGGCCACCCGGGCCGCCTCCGGCGGAGCTTGGACCGCCGGAGTGCTCAGGACGGCGAGGCGGACCTGTCCCTCCACCACCCGAACGTCAGGGAGCATCGGGCGAGTCGGGACCATGGTCGCGGCGGAAGGGAGCTGCGGGCATCGACGGGCTCGCGGCCGTGGGTGCTCTGGTGAAGCGGGGAGGGGCTGGGGAGGCTCGGGGGTGGTGGTGGAGACCTCTGGTGGTGGTGGAAGGCAAGGAGGGGGTGGCGTTGAGTGAATTTAGCCGAGCATGGCCGGCGGCCATGGCGGCAATGGTGGCGTGGAGGGCGGCTCGAGATCGGGGAAGAGGTCAGGGGAGGCTAGAGGAGGTGCAGGAGCCCAGTGGTGAAGCAAGACGGTGTCGGGGTGGCCTTATATAGGCGGGAGAGGGGTGTGCCGCGCTGTCGTCGTCGCGGACGCGTGTGCACGCCCATGAGCTCGGAGGCAGGCGACGAGGGAGGCACAGGGGGGAGCTCACGGGGCGGAGAAGGCCAAAGGAGCGCCGGGAGGAAGAAGACGGCGACGAACAGAGCCAAACCGCCACTGTGCTCCCGTGGGCGTTCGGCGGCGAGCGTCGGTGAGCGTCGGTGAGGAAGCGGACGGAGGGGGAGAGGGGTCCACGGGAACGGCGACGACGCGGGCCAGCTGCTGGACACGCTCACGCGCGCGAGGGCGACGAGAGGATGAGGGGGTCCAGCACAAACAGTCATTGGACGCGGCCACTGCACACAGAGTGCGTGCACAGGCACGCCATTGTCGCGGTCACCATGTGAACCGGGGCATTAAATGCTCTACAGCACTCAAAACATTGTCTAGCTGATAGTTCTTCCAGGGGAGGTTGCAACTGAGGTGAAATGGTAAGAAATGGCATTGTGGTTAAATGGTAATCAAGCTCTGAAGTTTACTGCAGTAAACTTGGACGAGCACTGCTGATCCACAGAGACTTGATTGGGGTCAAAGGAGTTGTCTGGGAGGTTTAACTAAGGAAGAACTACAATACTGGAGATTTAGAGAAGAAATGGACCAATAAATAATAGGGTTGCTTTGCAACTGCATTTTTGGTCCAAAAACTTGATTTGGATGATGCACTCACATGGAGTTATGGAATGGGATGCAACTTGGCAAATCCTCATGATATGGACATATAAAGATGTTGTAAAAATCTCATACCAAATGGACAATCCAAAATGGTACTTGCTTTACAAACATCATTTCTGGACAGAAACTTGCAAAAATTCTAGAGGAATAATGGCTTGATGAACCATGCCCAAAATGGGTGGAGGTAGGTTATATGGATAATAGAAGGCCTAGAAAAATTGGCAGCCATAATGGAGCAAGATAAAATATACTTGCTTCACAAACTGAAATTTTGGACAGAATCAAAGAATTGAAGATGAGCTCTCATGGAGGCATGACATGAGCTCTACTTTGGTGGAGGGCTATGATATGATGATATGAGGGATCATGCAAAATGGCAACTCATTTGGATATGCCTAGCTTGCACCTCCTTCACAAAGCTTCTTTCTGGATAGAAACTTTGGAAAATCATAATTAAATAATTACTAGGCAAATGAGGTTGCATTTTGGCATGTGGCAATGATATGGACAGGAAAAGGTGTCCAAGGAGTTTGAGGTCAATTGGGAAAAGGAAAATAGCACTTGCTTCACAATGTGCCAATTAGGGCAGCATAGGGAATGAATTATTTGAGCATGATGATAAACATGACAAATGAAATATTTTGCCATATTTGAAAAAGATATGACCCAAAACAGTTGATGAGAATTATTTGGGAATTTTAGGAGTGAAGGAAATAAAGGTTGCTTCACAACCTAGGGCAATTTGAGTTATTCCTTTAATAGAAAAGGAATATTCCCAATGAAAAGAATATTGGGATTTGGGCTAGGATGAAAATGACAGGGCCTAGGGAAGGGTTTGGGAATGACAAGCCACTCTGGAAACAAAGAAGAGGGCATCTTCTTCAGTTTCCAGACCACAAAGCCACGGAAAAAGAAAACTCAAGCAAAAACCTCAGAAAAACAAAAGAAAAAGAAAGGGCCAAAAATCAGGCTGTCACAAACCTTACCCCCTTAAAGAAATTTCGTCCCCGAGATTTGGTTGCTCAGGGAACAAGTATGAAGATACTGACTTAAGGAAACCGTTTCCAACTCGGGTATCCTTTTTCTTATATTTGTTCGCACTAAATTTTTTGCTGACTGGCCCTGGGGTGGTTTGCTTTAATATATCCATATTCTGACAGATCTTACCTTGTTCGTTCATGCTTATACAAGCTCCAATTTCTTTTTAGACCTGCTGACTTAGCAGACTGTGATTGATTCTCACGACTGAAATATATGTCAGTCTCACAAATCCAAAAGTGATTTCCGCTGGGTGTGTCATCCGGCACTAACAATGTTTCATGAATTGGTGATCAGATTTTTCTAGTGGACACCCAAGCTCTAACTCCTTGCATTGGGTTTCTCCACTAAATGCAGGTCCTTCGGGTCCCAAACAGTGAGTTGGGTCATATCCGCTTTCCTGACAGATTCTGGCTTATCGCGGAAGTTTCTGAATCATCTTAACTG
This sequence comes from Triticum aestivum, assembly GCF_018294505.1. Taxonomy (NCBI): domain Eukaryota; kingdom Viridiplantae; phylum Streptophyta; class Magnoliopsida; order Poales; family Poaceae; genus Triticum; species Triticum aestivum. The sequence continues at coordinate 402,457,920 of NC_057811.1, read as the reverse complement.
GTTCCACTGTCTTGAGTATCGGATCCGTACCAAATATTTGATTGTCGCCTGCATCACTGGTCTTGCTCCTTCATTATTGTTTTCTTGGTATGGATCCTTGGCTGAAAGAGCTGGGTCATATTTCTTCTTCGTATCACCGTAGGTACTGTTGGTGCAAGTTTTCGGCAATCGTAGCTTATCCTCATCTTTCTGACAGGGTACCCCGTTAAATGGCAGGTTCAACACCCCTCATGTTTTTACCGCAGGAAAATGATCATCCAAACCTTTGCAAGAAACCGGCAAATAAATCAGTAGCCACCAGAACGGTCTTTACAACTCAGATCTGGGACATTACTGAAATACCTCAACCACGGCTCAAGACGGCCGAAAAGCAGCTCAGAACATGAGACCGGGTCGATAAGAAGAAGGTGGGCCAAAAAGCAGCTATAGGGCTACTATCACAAAAAGAAACTCAACAGCTGTACAAGACGGCCGAAAAGCAGCTCAGAACTCGTGACAGTCATTGAAGAGAGAAATAAAAATCGGCATCCACCCCGGATAGCTAAAACAGCTTAGATCACAGGCGTGGTGCCGTCATTGGAGAAAAAGGGGACAAGGGCTCATCAGGATCATTTTCCAGGTTCACGGGTACTTGTATTGAGCTCATTGATGTCGTCAATCCTCATAATCCTTTGTCACACTGCGGTGTATACTGGCTTTCTTCTCTTAACCATCCTCACGTGGTTGTCAGATCCTCATTCGAGTGACTTGTAAAATCTTGGTGGTATGCTCACCGCATATATATGAGAATCTGATTCCTGAGACAGACGTGTATTCTGACTGATTCTTGCTTTTGTCCAAAATGTTGCGGATCTTGGGATTCACTGCCATATGCTGTCAATTCACAGCGTGCTACCTTGTACCAATGTCTTACTGAGGAAGATTGGCTGGCTTGTGCTCGAAACTTCCATTGAACAGCTTGCTGAAGAAGACTGGGTATCGTGCTTCCGACGCTTACCCCCTTAAAGACTTTGATGGGGAAAGACTCAGTACCTTATGTCGGAAGCTTTTGCGGTTGCTTACTGAAGAAGGCAGAGTACCTTGTACGGGAAATCATCCATGTATCATACTGAGGAAGATAGATGAATCTTGCCTTGGAAGCTTCTCGGGTATCTTGCGAGGGAAGATTGGGTTGCTTACACCAGAAGCTCCTTATTGTGATATGTGGACCGATTTCCACATACAACCATCTTAATATTTTTGTTATTGATTTCTTCTATGAAATGGGGTTTTGCAGGACTATCCTCCTTTCTGAGTACATGCCATATTTTTGCTTGCTTCCAGGTACATCGGGTTCCAAAATCATCCTCAACGAAAAATTAAACTTGTATCTGAGCCATACCTTTGATAATATTCTGTCAACCTTGCACACAATTTTATCTTCTTGCTGATTTGATCATTTCTGCTATGAGGAGTGCACGCTGAGAGAGACTTGACACTCAGTAACATGATCAGATATCCCCAATCTGAATGCAGTCAGCTGAGAATTCCATACTGTTGTGAGGAGTGCACGTTAATGCAAACTTTGTACTGACATTCCATCCAGGATTTCTTTTGTATTAAGACGAGCTATTTCCAATTTCACTGCAGTCTGCTGAAAATTCCATTCTGTTTAGCTGAGTTTCCAAATATATGTATTTCTTGCTGACTCTTCGGGTCCGATGTCGGCTGACGAGCAACTTTAATAGGGGAAAATTTGTAACACTGAAGGCCCAAAGAAAGAAACAAAAGAAACGCTAAAACAAAAGCACACAAGCATACTACAAATATAATTAATCAAGCAATCATCACATATTACTGCTACTCACACCATAATATGCATGCACACCTAAGCACACAAATCACGCGGAAACTCCGGTATTATGGTCTAATATGTTGTGGCGGTGTGCACGAAAATTATATCCATGTGTGGAAGGAGTTGGCGTAACCGAAGCTACACCAAGCACTGGCTGAACAGTGGTTGGATCTGGATGGATACACAGGTGAGGACGGACTTGACGATCAAGTAGCAAGACACAAAAGTCACGACCACATCATCATCAAACGTACGAAAGGGATTCGTACACGTCCAAAGAATAGAATGACTAGGTAGGGTAGCGATGGAAAAACAAGGCTCGCTGGCATTGCCCTTTTCTGATAACCAAGATCAGTAAGGGTTGCCAGAGGGACGGGATGGATGGCATGATTCGGGATAGAAACAAGTCTATCACCGAAATAATATGGGTGGGTGGCAGAAAAATATACGCGATACCTGAGCATAACTCCTGCAAATGGTGTCTGGAACTCTGGGTACCAGGGCATCACTCTACTGGGATAGAGATGACGCCGAACACCAAAGGGCAGACATGCTAAGAAGGAGGGTGCAGGCAGTGGACCGAAAACGATGCCACCTACACTCACAAGATTAACCGTTAGTGACAAAATAATAATCTATATGCATGCTATGCGACAAACAAATGCAACAATCAAGTGCAACAAACCAACTGGGGTCTGTACTACCGCTTTCTAACGTTCGCACGGGCTAGGGCATCCTACAGCCAGGCTTGCTCTGATACCAAGCCTGTGGCACCCCGGCTTAGAGAAACCGGAACGCCCTGTATTCCAGCCCAGACATCGAGGAGAAGTCTCTGGAATACGGCACTGCTTGACATAGAGCAAATCAACTCTTATTACAAAAATAATGATACAAGGGTCTGATGTTACAAAGAAGCACGTCAGCATGGCGACACTACGCCTGCGATACTACACTTGCTCTATGCTAGCAGCGGAACAACTCGTAGCAGCGGAATACTTCTAGCAGCAGAACAACGACGAAGGTGGTGAACTCCACTTCATAGGGACTCTGGCTGGGACACGATCTAGCTCGCACGCACGGCAACCTCGACAAACAATCAAGCAATCATGGCATCACCTGCAATCTACCATGACACGCCAGGTCAGTACATGGAATGTACTTGCAGGCTCACAACAACCAAAAACATCAAGGCAAGACATTAACATAGCATTAAGCAGGTTAATTAAATTAACATCTACGTACCATGATACGACAGCAACTACTAATCATGATATGAAACTACTACAATACTGATAAACCAACATCTCAGATCTCCATAACCATATCTCTCTTGGCTAACCGGCCAAGCAATATACCACCTCGATCACCTCATGATCAAAACCAAACGTGATCTTTCCGGCGATCACTACCATGACCAACACTGGGTCTCCAACATCATCATCAACATCCTGCCAATCTGTACTGCTCAAAAATATCAAGATATAAATCACCTATAAGTCATTCCGTCATGTGAGTGTTGATCGAACGGTGTGACCTAGTACGAACTTATGCCCATGATCGAGGACGCGTCTATCGATAGTTTAACAAATACACTCTGCAGAGGTAGCACACTTTACCCACACCACAGAACCCATGGCCTCGTACTCCCATTCGGGTGGACCAACGGTGTTCCGACAAAACTGATCTACTGCCATGACACTCTCCTGGCCACTCCGACTCACCCCCTTTTGGGCTAGTCCTGGGTGGCCCCGTGTCTACCAAAGACACAACGACCACCGTCATGGCCAAAACATAAACGTCCCAAACGGGGACAAAAAGGCGCCTAACAACTACGGGCACACAAGGTTATGTCTGCTTACCGGGCCAGGGTAACGCATGCCCATAACCTTCCCTAGTTGGAGACACCAGCGAGAGGCACGACAATAGACCGCATTAGGGCCTTCCCATAAAGGCAAATGTGGTTGCACTGGAAAAGCCCGGTTTGGTGGCACCTGACCAACTTAATGAAGGAATTTATCCCCAAAAATATAACTGTGATAATTGATACTCCGATATCAACTATCAAACTAGAATCCAAGTCATAGCAATATCCAACAAATAATCCAAGCATAATATCATCACCTCAAAATACTCCAAGGGTAGCACATCACTACTGTCATGATGAATCCAAAAACAATAATCCTACTACGCCAATAACAAAAATAAAGCTATTCGGCTAAGATCCACATGTAAACATCATCTCCGAAAATATCAACTAGCATCATGAAAATCATCATACTGACCACTAATAATCCAAAGGCAGCATGATATCCAAAGTAATACTCCAAAATATAATAACAGATACCATCATGAAAATAATCATAATAGCCACTAAGAATCGAAAGGCACATGTCATCCACATAATCATCAAAACATAAGTCCTAGAACTCCAAGCAATATCAAGATCAACATAATACTCCGATAAATGCCATGAACAAGCTCACATGTAGCTAGAACAATATTTTAAACAAGTTTAAATTAAGAAACCATGTCACTGCATTGCAATCATGCAAATGGAGGGTGTGGCTTGCCTGGGGTGGAAGAAATTAACGGAAGAAAGTGCGAGAAGCTCGCGGAACGAATCGCCGGAAAGCGTACTCTCTCGGAGGGGGCTGAATAAGGGCAGGGGCAAAATGGTCATTTTCCGAATGTCAAAACATGGTGAGAACAATTCCATTAGAACGGGCTTGACGAAACGAAGAAGTGGGCTTTCGAATCACCTGATTTGGAGTTGGGAGTAAAAAGATATAAGAGTTTTTCTGCCAGGGACCTATCTGTAATGAAATCATCACAAACAGGCCCTCGGCTGGAAAAACAGAACGCGCCTTTCTCAGAAATAGACATTCCAGAGAGGAAAGCGCATCTCGGGCCGAAGAAGGATCTGAATACGCTTTCGATAAGGGAAAGCGTACTCCCCAGGAGTACGTCTCCACTTATGCACGTCAGCGGTGGCAGGACCGGGCCTTGGTCTCGCTGACAAGCGGGGCCCGCCGCCTCTTCTCTGTCCTCCAGGTCTTCTCCTTCTTCTCCCTCGACGCCGCACGCAGAGCATAGGAGAGGCCGCCGGCGCCGGCGCTCGCTCCGGCCACTCGGGCCACCTCCGGCGGAGCTTGGACTGCCGTAGTGCTCAGGACGGCGAGGCGGACCTATCCCTCCACCACCCGAACGTCAGGGAGCATCGGGTAGGTCGGGACCATGGTCGCGGCAGAAGGGAGCTACGGGCGTCAACGGGCTCACGGCCACGGGTGCTCCGGCGAAGCGGGGAGGGGCTGGGGAGGCTCGGGGTGGTGGTGGAAGGCAAGGTGGGGGACGGCGTTGAGTGAATTTAGCCGAGCATGGCCAGCGGCCATGGCGGCAATGGTGGTCGTCGAGGGCGGCTCGAGCTCGGGGAAGAGGTCAGGGGAGGCTAGAGGAGGTGCATGAGGCCAGTGGTGAAGCAAGATGGGGTCGGGGTGGCCTTATATAGGCGGGGGAGGGGTGTGTCGTGCTGTCATCGCCGCGGACGCGTGTTCGTCGCCGCGGACGCGTCTGCACGCGCATGAGCCTGGAGGTAGGCGACGAGGGAGGCACAGGGGGGCTCACGGGGAGGAGAAGGCCAAAGGAGCGCAGGGAGGAAGAAGACGGCGACGAACAGAGCCAAACCGCCATTGTGCTCTCGTGGGCGTTTAGCGGCGAGCGTCGGTGAGGAAGCGGACGGAGGGGGAGAGGGATCCAGGGGAACGGCGACGACGCGGGCCAGCTGCTGGACATGCTGACGCGCGCGAAGGCAACGAGAGGAGAGGGGGTCCAGCACAAACAGTCACTGGACGCGGCCACTGCACACAGAGCGCGTGCACAGGCACGCCATTGTCGCGGTCACCATGTGAACTGGGGCATTAAATGCTCTACAGCACCCAAAATGTTGTCTAGCTGATAGTTCTTCCAGGGGAGGTTGCAACTGAGGTGAAATGGTAAGAAATGGCATTGTGGTTAAATGGTAATCAAGCTCTGAAGTTTACTGCAGTAAACTTGGACGAGCACTGCTGATCCACAGAGACTTGATTGGGGTCAAAGGAGTTGTCTGGGAGGTTTAACTAAGGAAGAACTACAATACTGGAGATTTAGAGAAGAAATGGACCAATAAATAATAGGGTTGCTTTGCAACTGCATTTTTGGTCCAGAAACTTGATTTGGATGATGCACTCACATGGAGTTATGGAATGGGATGCAACTTGGCAAATCCTCATGATATGGACATATAAAGATGTTGTAAAAATCTCATACCAAATGGACAATCCAAAATGGTACTTGCTTTACAAACATCATTTCTGTCTAGAAACTTGGAAAAAATCTAGAGGAATAATGGCTTGATGAACCATGCCCAAAATGGGTGGAGGTAGGTTATATGGATAATAGAAGGCCTAGAAAAATTGGCAGCCATAATGGAGCAAGATAAAATATACTTGCTTCACAAACTGAAATTTTGGACAGAATCAAAGAATTGAAGATGAGCAATCATGGTGGCATGACATGAGCTCTACTTTGGTGGAGGGCTATGATATGATGATATGAGGGATCATGAAAAATGGCAACTCATTTGGATATGCCTAGCTTGCACCTCCTTCACAAAGCTTCTTTCTGGATAGAAACTTTGGAAAATCATAATTAAATAATTACTAGGCAAATGAGGTTGCATTTTTGCATGTGGCAATGATATGGACAGGAAAAGGTGTCCAAGGAGTTTGAGGTCAATTGGGAAAAGGAAAATAGCACTTGCTTCACAATGTGCCAATTAGGGCAGAATAGGGAATGAATTATTTGAGCATGATGATAAACATGACAAATGAAATATTTTGCCATATTTGAGAAAGATATGACCCAAAAAAATTATGAGAATTATTTGGGAATTTTAGGAGTGAAGGAAATAAAGGTTGCTTCACAACCTAGGGCAATTTGAGTTATTCCTTTAATAGAAAAGGAATATTCCCAATGAAAAGAATATTGGGATTTGGGCTAGGATGAAAATTACAGGGTCTAGGGAAGGGTTTGGGAATGACAAGCCACTCTGGAAACAAAGAAGAGGGCATCTTCTTCAGTTTCCAGACCACAAAGCCACGGAAAAAGAAAACTCAAGCAAAGACCTCAGAAAAACAAAAGAAAAAGAAAGGGCCAAAAATCAGGCTGTCACACAAAATTTGTACCACGGCATGTTGATGCCGCTCCATGATAGCATGCCAAGTTTCATGAATTTCAGACGAGTTTTGGATTTACTAGAATTTAAAAATCAGGCATCTCAATGTTTTGCCGGCAATCAATGGTGCCCTGGTTTTGAAATTCATTCCCATTTCTTGCATGGGACCTAAGCATGCACCCAAGGACACAGATTTGATTTTTCAACTAATTTATATGCACTGGAGCATGTGCATGTAGTTCAAATTTGAATTATGCACATAAATGCATTGAAAACTTAGTTAATGCATAAAAATGTCCAAACAAACCCCGAAAAATTCCAAAAGTGAACACAACACTCTTGTTGTTCTATGTTGACGCCCGAAATTTTTTGAAAGCAATAAGAGGCAACGGATATCGTTTCGCCCCCATAGGTGGCACGTTCCCTACTGAAACCATCACGCTTATTGTGAGAAGCTCTAGTTTGTGAGAAGCTTATACCCAAACCTGCCCCAAATGGGACAAAAAATTTACCACGGCATGTTGATGCCGCTACATGATAGCATGCCAAGTTTCATGAATTTCAGACGAGTTTTGGATTTACTAGAATTTAAAAACCAGGTATCTCAATGTTTGCGGTCGAGTGACGGTGGCAGGGTGTTTGAATTTCATTCCCATTTCTTGCATGGGACATAAGCATGCAACCAAGGACACATATTTGATTTTTCAATAAGTTTATATGCACTGGAGCATGTGCATGTAGTTTAAATTTGAATTATGCACATAAAATGCCTGGAAAACCCAGTTAATGTATAAAAATGTACAAACGAACCCTGAATAATTCCAATTTTTTTGACGACACACCTATAGTTGCATGTTCACTGCAGATAAAGTTCTAACAATTCAAACACCATCCTTTGTAGCTGTGACCCCATTACGTAATTCAAATGATCAAGACAATAAATCAAGTAGATCGCACATAGTTTATTATCACCAACTGTGTGAGATGCAGCACAAAATATCTTGGAGCACCGTCGGTGTATAGTACGCCCATGGCTTACGAGAGAAGGTGCGTCGGCTACAGTCCACGGCCGGCGTGTCAAGCACACTAGCTCACTCCCCAAATATCATTTCATTGTTCATTCATCGCCGGTGAAAGATGGGGATGTGGACCCACGTCATGAGGGCAACTTCGGCGGCCCACTCCGGCGAGAGTGCGGTCGCAGCCGCCAGGCGCGTGCTAACAAGCTTCGTGAGGGCGACCGTAGTCTGTGTCCGGGCGGCCAAGGGAGCACAAATGGCCGCTGTTGCTTCTCAGGCGGCGGCGGCGGCATCTTCCTCAGGGATAGCAACTGGCGAGAGCGGCACAACAGCTGTCCATTCTGCAGTGGCAGCCTTAGCCCTGCTGGAGGCCACCCACTACCATGTCGAGGCCATCCACGCCCAACTCGTGGCTGTCACCGCACAATCGAACGAAGCTTCTCCGACAACGGTCGGCAACCCACGGCCGAAGAGCTGGCAATCGCCGAGAGAGTTCGAGCAGCCGTCCGTTCCTGCGCGGCATACCTTGCCACGACGGAGCCCGCCAGAGCCCATATCGTGGTCGTCCACGCCCAGCTCGTGGCGGCCTATTCCAAAGATACGGCGGACGCGGATGGCGAGATGCTTGCTGAGTATGGTGCAATTGACGCCATGGAGCCCCTTCCCCAGGAGACCGTCGGGCGCGAGCTGGACATGGAGGCGGCGGCGGAGATCGACGAGCACCAGCCATAGTAGTACTCTTTATTTTGTTTAATTAAGAGCGTTAGTCTTTATTTGTTAGAGTAATGTTTATGTCAGCTAGCTCTGTTTAATTGCTGAACTTGCTCGATTAAGAAGTGAGTCTCCTTTGTGTACCCAAATTATGCAATGACGTGGATGACCACTGTAACCAGGGAAATTCAAACCAAATTTTTTGACGTTCAAACTCAACACACATGGGTTAAGCTATCTGAATCATTTGTGATGTTCACATATCGTACACAGTTTAAAATAAGGGACCGTGTCTGATGACACTTTGCACGCCAGTTTTTTGGCTGAAGCGATTCCAAATTTTTCGCTTCCGCGGAAATATCTACCTCCCCGCCGCCTCCCCCTTACCAAAAGCCACATTTCCCCTCTTTCTGCCTTCCTTTCCAAGATGAAACCTTCACTCCTTGCTTCCAGCGCCGCCGCCTCCTCGCCGACGACCCTCCTTCACGCTCCTTGGCCTCGCCTATCCAGGCAGGTAATCCACACCCGACCCCCATCCTCCTCCTCCTTCCACATCCCACATGCCCCTACCACCGGCGTGAGCGCGACACCTTCCACCCAAATCACCGACCCCTCCACCAAATAAGCACCGGCCTAAGCCATGGTGCACGTAGTATAGATAGGACCTAAAGGAGCATTTGGCAGCGGAGAAGCAAATCGCGGCCGCACGCACAGATGAGGTCGCGATGGCTGCCATTCGTGCCGACCCCCAGATCTTGAAGGAGCACCTTGCCATTTGCTAGCTACACCGGTTAAGCATGCTCGGTTTACCCGTTGCGTGTGCTGCTCCTGCCTTTCCTTCACAAATTCTAGTGAATTGTGCTATCTAATTTTACCATGCAATCTGTTGCTCTCGTGTATATGTTCTATATGTCGTGCAGTGTGGTGCTCACTTATTAACTGTTTTGTTAATTAGTTGTCATCTTTAGTTAATTGTTTGGTTCAATTCTGCAAATGTGATGTTCAATTCTTCAGGATGCAATTTTGTATTGTCTTCCATGTGAGAAATAAATCGAATTTATCTTTACAAAAGTGTGGGTGCATTCTGTTATTGTATACCATGTGAGGAATAAATTGAATTTGGTTGTAGTAAATACATGAGAAACAAATACAATTGCTAAAATTGGCTGTAGTTAACTGTTTGGTTAACTGTCTGGCCTTCTATTAGGAGTATGTTATATTGTGCAATGTGGTGCTTAGTTAATGTTTGGTTCATTTGTTGTGGTGTTTAGTTAACTGCATGGTTCAATTCTGCAATGCGATGTCCAATTGTCGTGGGTAGAATTTTGTATTGTTGTGCATGTGAGGAATAAATCGAATTTTGCTGCACTTAATACATGAGAAACATATACAAGTGCTATATTTCCTAGTTCTTAATCATGCTTGGTTTGGATAAATGGGTTTTCCGTGTGGCTTCAATTAGTCTGATGAATCTGCAATGTGATTATTTTTCATCAACATATTTTACTGATAGCATGCGAACCCTTACTTAACCTGATGACTAACTACCTTATATGTGTTGCAGGGAAACAATGAGAAGCACTGAGGTTTACAATCGAGGTTAGCACGTGCATGGTCCGTTGTCTAATAGCACATTATTGTGCAATTGCAGGAACCATTATAATATTTAGGTTTTTAACAATTTGGTCTTGCACATGTAGGTCCTGCTGTCAGAGGTTTTAACCCACTGTTTGACCCTTTTTGCATATGGGGAAATGAGTTGTCAATGAATAACAGTCAGGTCAAGAAACTCAGAAAGATTGTTAGGATAAAGAAATTCGCGACAGAAAACAACAAGATCTTTGTCTGCACAATGAACAAGACATCAGTTCACTACAGGATGGTACTAACTATTATACCTTGCCTTTTTTATTCCTTTGCCCCATTTCCAATATAGAGAAGATATTTATGCACATCCTTGTTTTCAGGCCTTTCCAAAGCAGTTCACTGATGATTACCTCTCAAACCACCTATATGGTCAGGAGGCGAGGAAGGTATTCATACAACACCCACGGTTCAATATTGAAGTGTTCCTGAAGAGGACAAAGGATGGACGGTCAATCATCCACAGGCACTGGCCTAAAGTTACAAAGACCTTCAACATCAATGAAGGCTCAATATTCACCATCTGCTTCAGCAGTTTTCCAGATGAGATACATTTGTCTATGTACCATCTATGATGCTAATTTCGAAAGGTTATAGATGTTGCATGTGAAACTTGGTCCTGGTGTAGTTGTGTAATGGGGTAGCTGAGTGCTGAAGCTATATGATATTGTACTCTGATGTATTTCAATTATGAAAATGAAATATATTGTGTGCTTAATATGAACTGTCAATTAGATTAATAAATGGATTATGAATAATTGGATAATTAGCGTGCTAATTGGGTGCTATTGCAAACGGTTGTTGAAAAAATACCATGGGCGATGACCTCAGGCAACACACAGTTTCTAGGAATAAACCGTGTTGGATCAATGAACAATCACACATGACTTTCTCTTGAAAACTGTTTGCGTTAGGCCACCTTCGCAAACGTTTACCACATGAAAACTGTGTGTGATGGATAGCCTTTGCCACACAGTTTCTTCCACGGACCGTGTGTGATATATTCAATAACACAAGCGATTTAACGGGAAAAATTGTATGTGATGTACCTGTGAACGGAAACGTTTTCCTTGGAGCGATTGTGTGGGATGTACATACGAATGGAAACGTTTAGCGGGGACTGACTGTGTGGGATGTAGCGACCGGAAACAATTTCGCGGTATAATTGTATTTTTTTAGCTCTACTGTACGTATTTCTGTATTTGAGCGCTCGTCGGTCGCACACAACCTCATTTTGCCGAACGTGTGTGCCAGGAGGGCATATCCCCAACGGTTTCTGGGTCGTGTGGGAAGGACCCCCCTATCGCCCACACTCACTTAGCGATGGTTCCAAATGCCGTCGCGGAAAGGGGTTAAAAACCGTTTGTTTAGGAGCTCGCTGTACTAGTGTTTGTCTCCTTTTTGTTGTCTTGATGACAAAGGGGGAGAAGTAGTGTTGGTGTTTGTGGGTGTGTTTTGTGTGTGTGTTGAGATCTCAAGCCTCGTGCTTCTCGTTGTTGGTTGGTTTTAGCTGGCTTGAGATACTCTTATTTCCCTTCCGCTTGTGGTTGTGTGAGCTACTCAGTTATGCTTGTGAGACTCTAGCTTTATTATTGAACTTATTGCAATGATCGTATCTTGCTTATTATGTGTCTCACAATATTTGCTCACCACACTATCTCATGAGATCTAGGCACCATTATAGGTTTATTATGTTGATCTCATGTCTTGACAATAATGATCGTGGAGGAGCCTTCTATGTGTGTACTTGATGCATTCTCAAGCATTCATTTTATCCGGGCACACATATAGGGGGAGCTTCCATGATCATTATTTGTCCCATGGCTTTTCAATCTTTTTATCCTCTATGCCATGCTCTAACCACGTTGTCATTAATGCACCAAAAAGGGGGAGATTGAAAGTGAAAGTGGCACTTATACTATATTTTGGTGTGATGACAATGTGGTTAGTTGAACTAATATCAGTTACTAAAGTTTATCTCAGGATATTGGTTCCAAGTGCTCCGTGATGGAGACGTGCGACCCCCCAATTTAAAAAGGACAAAGGCGTGGTCTTCCGGCGCTTCGAAGGTTTAGTTTTTGGTTTGCTTCGAGTCGTAGGAAAAACCGCACTATTAAGAGGGGTTTGTGTGGATGAAAGTTGTGTGGGAATGCCATTGCCGAATCTTATACACTTAGCCTACCCACTCCTACCACCTAAAATCCTAGCGTGTGTGCTTGTGGTACTCAAAAAGTTTGTGACAGAAAGTTACTAGGTACCCCGTGCGCACGGGGTCTTTGGACCCCCGTGCGCACGAGGAACTGCGTAACTCTCTGAGTACCCCGTGCGCACGGGGTCTTTGACCCCCGTGCGCACGGGGTACTGTGTAAACCCTCTGAGTACCCCGTGGGCATGGGGTCTTTTGACCCCCGTGCGCACGGGGTGGTGTAAAACTCTCTAAGTACCCCATGTGCACGGGGCTGACTTAGCCCGTGCGCACGGGGTCCAACGGGCAGATTTCCCCACCCGGCCAAGAACACTATATAAAGCCTCTTCATCCACCTCCAACCCCTAACCCTAATGTCTTGTTGAGCTCCACCATTGCTACACCCCATTTTTCTCAATACTCTCAATCCCTCCACCCAAACTTTTTGAAACTTTGGGGATTGGGATAGCAAGACCCGATCTACAATTTGACCAAACCAAATCGCGTTCGCCGCAACATTTCTTCCCCATTGACTTGTTACTCTTGGAGCTTGGGCTCCTAGGCGGCTAGAGGTTCCTCCGGAAGCTTCCTTGCTTGTGGTGTGCTTCGGAGAAGTTTGTAAAGGTGTGGTGGTCGCCTTCAAGACCAACCCCGAGTGATTCGAGGCTCATCCGTTGGGGGTGACTCGAAGGAGATTACGGTGAGCCTTCGGCGGCGTTCCGCAAGCTTTGGCTCCGGCACCGCTCCAAACGGAGAGTAGCTCTTCCCCAAGGAAAAGTGAACTTCGGGATAAAATCCGCGTCCTCGTCTCACTTGTGGTTAATCCTTTCCCGCACCTTACTTTATTTTGTATGCTTGTTGGCTTGCTACTTAGTTTGTTGCCTAGCATATTTATCATGGAGCTTGCTTGTCATATAGGTTGCATTCACCTAGTTGCATATCTAGTGAACCCTATTTTTCCGCTAAGCCTTAAAATTGACAAGAAACATTAAACTTTGTAGTCTTCTATTCACACCCCCCCCCCCTCTAATCGACCGTATCGATCTTTCACACGGTCCAAGTAGGATTCCCGCCTCCCCTTTCCTATTCCAACTAGGAGAAGGAAGGGAAGGAGGAAGAGGGGAGAAGGAAGGAGGGGGGCGCCGTCCCCTCCTAGTCCAATTCGGACCAGCCCATGGGGGGGCGTGGCCACCCCTTGAGGCCCTTCTCTTCTTTCCCGTATGGCCCATTAAGGCCCACTACTTCCCCCGGCGAATTTCCGTAACTCTCCGGCACTCCAAAAAATACCCGAATCACTCGGAACCTTTCCGATGTCCGAATATAGCCTTCCAATATATCGATCTTTACCTCTCGACCATTCCGAGACTCCTCGTCATGTCCGTGATCTCATCCGGGACTCCGAACAAACTTTGGTCATCAAATCACATAACTCATAATACAAAACGTCATCGAACGTTAAACGTGCGGACCCTACGGGTTCGAGAACTATGTAGACATGACCGAGACACATCTCCGGTCAATAACCAATAGCAGAACCTGGATGCTCATATTGGCTGCTACATATTCTATGAAGATCTTTATCGGTCAAACCGCATAACAACATACGTTGTTCCCTTTGTCATCGGTATGTTACTTGCCCGAGATTCGATCGTTGGTATCATCATACCTAGTTCAATCTCGTTACCGGCAAGTCTCTTTACTCGTTCCGTAATGCATCATCCCGTAACTAACTCATTAGTCACATTGCTTGCAAGGCTTATAGCGATGATCATTACCGAGAGGGCCCAGAGATACCTCTCCGATACATGGAGTGCAAATCCTAATCTCGATCTATGCCAACTCAACAAACACCATCGGAGACACCTGTAGAGCATCTTTATAATCACCCAGTTACGTTGTGACGTTTGATAGCACACAAGGTGTTCCTCCTGTATTCGGGAGTTGCATAATCTCATAGTCAGAGGACATGTATAAGTCATGAAGAAAGCAATAGCAATAAAACTCAATGATCATAATGCTAAGCTAACGGATGGGTCTTGTCCATCACATCATTCTCGTAATGATGTGATCCCGTTCATCAAATGGCAACACATTTCTATGGTCAGGAAACTTAACCATCTTTGATTAACGAGCTAGTCTAGTAGAGGCATACTAGGGACACTTTGTTTTGTCTATGTATTCACACATGTATCAAGTTTCGTTTAATACAATTCTAGCATGAATAATAAACATTTATCATGATATAATGAAATATAAATAACATCTTTATTATTGCCTCTAGGGCATATTTCCTTCACTCTCCCACTTGCACTAGAGTCAATAATCTAGTTCACATCGCCATGTGTTCACATCACCATGTGATTAGTTCACATTGCCATGTGACTAATACACAAAAGGTTTACTAGAGTCAGTAATCTAGTTCACATCGCCATGTGATTAACACCCAAAGAGTACTAAGGTGTGATCATGTTTTGCTTGTGAGAGAAGTTTAGTCAACGGGTCTGCCACATTCAGATCCGTATGTATTTTGCAAATTTCTATGTCTACAATGCTCTGCACGGAGCTACTTGAGGGAGTCCTGGATTAGGGGGTCCTCGGACAGCCGGGCCATATACTTTAGCCGGACTGTTGGACTATGAAGATACAAGACTCAAGACTTCGTCCCGTGTCCGGATGGGACTCTCCTTTGCGTGGAAGGCAAGCTTGGCAATACGGATATGTAGATCTCCTCCCTTGTAACCGACTCTGTGTAACCCTAGCCCCCTCTGATGTCTATATAAACCGGAGGGTTTAGTCCGTAGGACAACAACAATCATAATCATAGGCTAGCTTCTAGGGTTTAGCCTCTACGATCTCGTGGTAGATCAACTCTTGTAGTACTCATATCATCAAGATCAATCAAGCAGGAAGTAGGGTATTACCTCCATCGAGAGGGCCCGAACCTGGGTAAACATCGTGTCCCCCGCCTCCTGTTACCATCCGCCTTAGACGCACAGTTCGGGACCCCCTACCCGAGATCCGCCGGTTTTGACACCGACATTGGTGCTTTCATTGAGAGTTCCACTGTGCCGTCGCGATAAAGGTCTGATGGCTCCTTCGATCATCGACAACGATGCGATCCAGGGTGAGGTTTTCCTCCCCGGACAAATCTTCGTATTCGGCAGCTTCGTACTACGAGCCAACTCGCTTGGCCATCTGGAGCAGATCGAAAGCTACGCCCCTGGCCGTCAGGTCAGGTTTGGAAGCTTAAATTATACTGCGACATCCGCGGAGACTTGACCTTCGACGGATTCGAGCTCATGTCAGGTGCGCCGCACAGTCACGACGAGCATGACTTAGCTCTGCCGTCGGACGGTGTAAGGGAGATCACACCTGTGGCTACTCCGGCCCTCGATCCGGAGCCGATTGCGCCGTCCGAGGACGGGTGGATGGACCCTGCCTTGGAGGCCGCACACTCAGTGGCGATAGAGCCGAATACTAACTTCACCTCCTATGAGACCTGTGTCGCCGGATCCTTGGATTCGTCCCCGGCCACAGGCTCCGAACCGCTTGCGTCCATGCCTATCGAATCTGATTGGGCACCGATCATGGAGTTTTCCTCCGCAGATATCTTTCAGCACTCACCACTGGGCGACGTGCTAAACTCATTAAGGTCTCTCTCCTTGTCAGGAGGCCCTTGTCCGAACTATGTCCGGCTCGAGTGGGAAGCGGACGACGAAGAAATTTGTTCCCCACCCACCACCCACTTAATAGCCACTGTCGACGACTTAACCGACATGCTCGATTTCGACTCCGAAGACATCGACGGTATGGACGACGATGCAGGAGACGAACAGGAACCACCGCCCACAGGGCGCTGGACAGCCACTTCATCACACGATATATATATATGGTGGATACACCCAAGGAAAACAATGACGAGGAACGGAAGGATGCAGCGAAGGATAGTTCCCTCGAGAAGCAACCAAAGCGACGGCGTAGGCGCTGCTCCAAATCCCGCCTGGGCAAAAACAGCGATAACAGCGCAAGAAAAAATAACACCCCGGTCGACTCCAGAAGAAACAACGACCACATGGACCCAGCGACAGAGCAAGACGAGCCAGCGGACGGCGAACATAGTACGGAGCCGCTGTCCGACAACAGTGACGCCGAGGGTAAAGCTAATCAACCTATCTCCGGAGAGAAGAACAGTCCAGACGACGATGCACACATCATCCCGGAAAGGCACTTGGAGCAACAGAACCTCCATAGAAGGCTTCTTGCTACCGCGAGGAGTCTAAAGAAGCAGAAGCAAAGGCTCAAGGCCGCGCAAAATAAACTCAACAGTAGATGGAACAAAGTGCTCGACACTGCAGAAAAGTATGGTGGCAGTCACCACACAAAGAGCTATCCAAAGCGCAAGCTGCTGCCTGAATTCGATGACGAGGCTTTAGAGCCTATACAGCCGAAAAATAAAATGGCCGGTCAGCCGGATCGACCGCCCCATGGCCGCGATAGGGAGGCTAACGATGTCGGTATGACCAGGTCCATCTACGGATCTAGGAAGCGCGCTCTGGCACAGAATCAAAACCGAACAGTACAACCGTCAGAACGCCATGACACATCCAAATACAGGGGTGCAGCGCACCCCCTATGCTTCACCGATGAGGTGCTGGATCACGAATTCCCAGAGGGATTCAAACCCGTGAACATAGAGGGGTACGACGGAACGACAGACCCTAGGGTCTGGATTGAGGACTTTATCCTTCATATCCATATGGCTCGCGGAGATGATCTCTGCGTCATCAAATACTTGCCCCTCAAGTTGAAAGGACTGGCTCGGCATTGGTTGAAGAGCCTCCCCGAAAACTCAATTGGAAGTTGGGAAGAGCTTGAGGATGCTTTTAGGGCTAATTTTCAAGGGACCTATATCCGACCTCCGGATGCAGACGATTTAAGTCATATAATTCAACAGCCCGGAGAGTTAGCCCGAAAGCTTTGGAACAGATTCCTCACTAAGAAGAATCAAATTGTCGATTGCCCGGACGCCGAAGCTTTAGCAGCTTTCAAGCACAGTGTCCGGGATGAATGGCTCGCCAGACACCTTGGCAGGAAAAACCGAGGACAATGGCAGCCCTAACAAGCCTTATGACCCGCTTTTGCGCGGGCGAAGATAGTTGGCTAGCCCGTAGCGGCACCAGCGACCCAGGCACATCCGAAGTTAGGGATGGCAATGGAAAACCACGACGCAACAAAAGCAAGCGTCAAAACAATGAAGACAGCCCAGACAACACGGCGGTGAACGCCGGATTCAGGGGCTCACGATCCGGTCCCATTTAAAGGCAGCAGAGATGGACCGTCCAGCCTAAACAAGATTCTAGACAGATTACGTCAGATTCATGGCACCTCCGACAAACCTGCGAATCACACCAACACAGAATGCTGGGTTTTCAAGCAGGCCGGTAAGCTAAACGCTGAACACAAGGGGAGGGAGACACCAAGTGAAGACGAGGATGAGCCTCGCCAGCAAAATACTGGGGGACAGAAAAAATTCCCACCAGAGGTCAAAACAGTGAACATGATCCACGTGACGAAGAGGAGGAGCAAACACGCACTCCGAGACATATGAGCGTAGAGCCCGTCACCCCCAAGTTCAATCCTTGGTCGACCTGCCCGATCACTTTTGATTGCAGGGATAACCCGACCAGTTTCCAGCATGGAGAATCGCCTGCCTTGGTACTAGACCCAATCATCAACGGATACCATCTCACCCGAGTCCTTATGGACGGCGGCAGTAGTCTTAATCTGATATATCAGGACACAGTCCACAAAATGGGGATAGACCCGACGAGAATCAGCCAAAGCAATACTACCTTTAAAGGAGTAATACCAGGCACAGAGGCCCGCTGCATGGGCTCTCTTGTACTAGAGGTTGTATTTGGTTCCCCCGACAACTTCCGAAGTGAAAAATTAACCTTCGACATCGCTCCATTCCGAAGCGGCTATCAAGCACTACTCAGAAGAACGGCCTTCGCTCGTTTTAACGCAGTACCGCATTACGCTTATCTTAAGCTTAAGATGCCCGGTCCACGTGGCGTCATCATAGTTAGCGGAAACACAGAGTGTTCCTTACGTGCAGAAGAATGTGTGGCGGATTTAGCAGCCGAACACTGAACGGCCTCTCCAACCAGAACAAATGATCGGTCGTCAGGACCGCGGACACAGCTAGACGAGTCCGGCGCACCACTGGCTGTAACAGCTCAGATAAACCGGAGACTGGATATATGGATATACCCCCATAGGTGGTGCTAGGGGCTTCCCGCATGTACAAAGAACTACAGTTTGGCTTGACCTTATTTAGATTGAATTTTAACGATCTATTAAGAATAATCAATTTTTTTTCTCGCACGAAGACTTTCACCTAAGTTTTTCTCTTTTACAGATGATAATCGTGCTACACCCTTCCAGGATACGGCACAATGGAGACACAGGCGCAGACGTGCAGCAGGGCCCCGCTCAAAGGTTTCTTTTTAGATTAAGACCCTGTGTAAACCTTTTTCACTGTCTCTTGTTGCTTTACACCCTCTGGAGACTCAAAATAACCAAGAGGGATGCTGGCGTTATTGGCATTTCGCCACGTCAGACCAATGCACGTATCTGGAAATTCAGGGCTTATTATCGAGGGCGTCACGCAGCCCAGTATGCATTGTAAAGATCGCATACCTTAGGGAGTGTTCGGCGTCGCGAGTTTGGCCTTATATGCATCAGCTCCGAATCATGTCTTTAGTCAATAGTTGGGTTTGCCCGACTCCCATGTGTTGCTACCTTACGTTCCGCAATATCGGCTAAGGTGGCATCGGGAGAACTACTGCGATTGTGCCCTGGTTCATCCGAACGAGCACCTCAGTAGAGAAAGCTGAAAACTGACTGTCATGATAAAGCGCGAGACTGATCAACCACTCGATGACTCATCGGAATCTTCGCGATTCCTCCGCATTAACGAAGGACCGGTTTCCCGGTCATGTATGTACGCGCATCGTATTCGGATAGACGCGGAAGTACCAGGGGCTATATAGTAGCCCCACCGTCAAACTCCTATGGCTAAGTGAAAGTGTTAAAGCAATATAGTCCTATTGCCTTGTTCGCCGCGCTATCACCTCCTTAATGGACCAAGATGTTGGATCAAGTGTGAATATGCGCTTTTCTGAACACCCCCGCATTATATGCGTGGGGGCTAAAGCTGAGGACTGCAAACTTTCAGGTTATATATATACATAAAACGGCCGCACAGGAGGCATCATAATACTTTCAAGCAAAAGTATAAACACAGCCTTTATAATCATAATAGCATTGTTCTTACAATCGGGTTACATGTCACTAGAACATGATACTCTTCGAGCACTGAGCCTCTATTACACGAGCGCCTTCTAGAACTTCTTCAAAATAGTGCTCGGCCGATACCTGGCCTACGGCTGAACTCTGGGTCGCAATAGCGGTGTCCTCCATCTCTGCCCAGTATGTTTTAACACGGGCAAGAGCCATCCGCACACCCTCTATGCACGCCGACCTCTTTGCAGCGTCGATATGCGGCACAGCACCAAGGAATCGTTGCACTAAACCAAAATAACTATTCGACCTTGGTCCTTCTGGCCAAAGATGATCCACGACAGACCTCATGGCAAGCCCGGACAACCTATGGAGCTCAGCCCACTCGGCCATTTGCTCATTTAGCAGCAGTGGACGCGTTGGAGCACTAAACTACGACCAGAACAACTTTTCCACTTCATGATCTTTTTGATCTTTGAAAAACTTAGTCGCATTGTCCACGTACGTGTCTGCAGCACTCCATAATTGATCCAGAGGGGCATACTTCGGATCTCCGAACTTCGTCCGCAACAAAAAGGGCTTCCCAGCCGTGATATCTCCGGCTTGACGAAGCTCCTCCTTCGCCACTCTGATTTTCGAGCGGGTCTCCTTGGCTGCTACCATGGCTTTCTCCAGGTCCGCCGCTTTTGCTTGACTTTCCTTTTCGAGAAGCTCATACCGGTCGGCGGCATCCTTCAGCTTAACAGCCATCTTGGCTATTTTATCTTCGCTCTGGCGATGAGCAGCCCGTTCGGCTCTTAATTCTTCGACCGCCTTTAGGGCGGCCGCATCACTTCTCCTGGCTTGTTCCTTGGCTCGGGCAAGCTCTGCCCGAAGGGTCTCCACGGCGGCAGCTCCATCTGCAGTCACGGCAAATTATGGATACTAGCATCATGCTCCTCTTACATATCTGTTGACCACCGAAGAATACATACCCTGTGCCTCGTCAAGCCGCTTGTTTACAAGCACGATGTCGGCATCTGCTGCACCAAGTTGCCGCTTTAGTTCGGCAAACTCACCAGTCCGGCTAGCCACCGGACCCTCAGCCGCCTGCACATAAAAGCAGCATGATCATTACCTGGGACTATGATCCTCTGTTTGCCGCCTTTGGACAGCAACTAGAGTCTCAGGGGCTAATGTCTGCATAGGGCACACCTAGCGTGTGCGGTACTGTCAAAAAAAATATATATATATATTACTTTGCGTACCTCAAAACCTCTTAGCAGGCTCATAAAAGCCTCATGCAACCCACTTTCGGCGGATAAGATCCTCTCAACCACCGTACCCATTAAAGTACGATGCTCCTCTGAGATAGCCGCTTGCTCCAGAAGACTCATCAGCACGTCCGGTCGTGCACCGGACAGTCCCAGACTCTTTCTGTTGCTCTCCTTAGGAGCCGAATACTCCGGACTTCGGGTGGCTGGAGGGTTACCTTCCGGCCTTGGAGGATCAAGAGAAATTCTCCGCGACGACACCTCAGGGTCGTCCGCCTCATGAGGCGAGGAGACAGGGGGAGGCGTTTCGCTCTCCATCATCTCCGGAAGAAGATCCCCTGAAGACGAACTCTGTCGAGAAGGGCTACAATCCGAACTGCAAGACATACGTCTTGATTATTGTCCTCTGAGATGAAGCAGGATATATTTACCAAAAGTACTCTTGTTCACTTACAGTTCGGTGGAGGGCTGATCCCCTTGCGGGCACTGTGCGGTAAGGATGCCCTCCGGGGCAGGACCCCCTGGCGAAGGTTTCTCCCCTCGTTTGGAAACCCTCGTTTCCAAATCTTCAGAGGCGGTCCTCTTCCGTCCTTGGGGAGAGGGAATTTGAGATTCTTCTCCCCAGTTATCCTCCTTCGCGGAGACACTAATTCCCCCGGTTCGGATGAGTAATGCGTGAGGCCCGCTTTCGGCTTCTTTATTCCTCCCTTTATCTTCCTCTGATGGCACCAGGTGAGGTGCATACTCAAGCATCCTGGCTAGTACAGGATCCAGTGAGCCTTCGGGAAGGGGAGCCGAACACCTGATCATCTTTGCCTTTTTTATCCAGTCCTAGTCAAAGAGCGACTTTTCAGAATGATGTTGTGATAAATAAAAAGACAGCATGTTCGGCCGCAGAATTACTTACCTGGGTATCTGGACGATTGCAGTTTAAACCTGCATCCTCGGTGGTGTCCGGACACTTTATTTGTGGTCCGAAGAACAATCCATACATCCCTTCGAGCGTCAAGCCGAAGAATTGCTGAATAGTTCGCGGTCCTTCCGGGTTGAACTCCCACATACGGAGAGGTCGACGTTGGCATGGCAGGACCCGACGAACTAGCATGACTTGCATTACCTTGACAAGGCTGACATCTCTCTCGAGGAGATCTCGGATGCGACTCTGCAGTATCGGCACGTCATTAACCGGCCCCCAGTCCAGCCCCTTGTTGACCCACGACGCCAGTTGTGGTAGGGGGCCCAAACGGAAGGCGGGGGCAGCTGCCCACTTAGTACTTCGGGGAGCCATAAGTTGGACATCTCCGGGAAGGAACCCTCCGGCCATGGAGCATCGGCGCCTTTGCTTATTATGGCACCTCCGCACTCTGCGTGTCGCCCATCGATCATCCTCGGCTTCACATTGAAGGTCTTGAGCCATAAGCCGAAGTGTGGGGTGATGCGGAGGAAGGCTTCGCACACGACGATGAACGACGAGATGTGAAGGATGGAATCCGGAGCCAGATCATGGAAATCGAGCCCGTAGTAGAACATAAGCCCTCTAACAAAGGGATCAAGACTAAAACCTAGCCCCGGGAGGAAGTGGGAAACAAATACGACACTCTCGTTGGGTTTGGGAGTAGGGATGACCTGCCCTAGAGCAGGCAGCCTGTGCAAGATTTCAGTGGTTAGATACCTGGCTTCTCTTAGCTTCTTGATGTCCTCCTCTGTCAGCTATCCACCGGCCTTGAAGGTTGGATCCAAACATGATTGAAGGTCTGAAGCGCTTAGCCGGAGCCTCGGGTGTTGGAATTTGAGGTGGGGGAAGGGAAGGATCGAGCGCGAGAAGAAAAGGACAGGCCTTGCCCCTTTATAAAGAGGATGAATATCAAGCATCCTCCGCGTGACCGTTTGGAACTTGCCTAAAATCGAGGAGTCATACCAACAGGCACGATTGGGTTACCCACACCCATATTGATGAGAATCCCGTGATAAGAGGAACACGATCTCTGCTTCGACAAGACGTGCCAATAAAACTGCCTCGCAACACGTGCAGTGGCAGGCTGGGAAAAACGGTTCGTCATGATCAGACCACGGCAGAATGTCACGCTATGAAAAGTTGTCAGCAGATTAGATTTGTGGAAATATTATACTCTCTACGATGGTATGTGGAATTTGTTTTGCAGAGCCGGACACGATCCTAGCGTTCAAAATCTTCTATGGAGTATTCGGAGGAGGAACCCGCCTTGCAATGTCGAAGACAATCTGCGCGCCGGACTCATCGTCATTGAAGCCTGGTTCAGGGGCTACTGAGGGAGTCCTGGGTTAGGGGGTCCTCGGACAGCCGGACTATATACTTTAGCCAAACTGTTGGACTATGAAGATACAAGACTCAAGACTTCGTCCCGTGTCCGGATGGGACTCTCCTTTGCGTGGAAGGCAAGCTTGGCAATACGGATATGTAGATCTCCTCCCTTGTAACCGACTCTGTGTAACCCTAGCCCCCTCCGGTGTCTATGTAAACCGGAGGGTTTAGTCCGTAGGACAACAACAATCATAATCATAGGCTAGCTTCTAGGGTTTAGCCTCTACGATCTCGTGGTAGATCAACTCTTGTAATACTCATATCATCAAGATCAATCAAGCAGGAAGTAGGGTATTACCTCCATTGAGAGGGCCCGAACCTGGGTAAACATTGTGTCCCCCGCCTCCTGTTACCATCCGCCTTAGACGCACAGTTTGGGACCCCCTACCCGAGATCCGCCGGTTTTGACACCGACACTACTCTAGAGAATTGCTCCCACTTTCAATATGTATCCAGAGTGAGACTTAGAGTCATCTGGATCAGTGTCAAGGCTTGCATCGACGTAACCCTTTACGACAAACCTTTTTGTCACTTCCATAACCGGGAAACATATCGTTATTCCACTAAGGATAATTTTGACCGCTGTCCAGTGATCCACTCCTGGATCACTATTGTACCCTCTTGCCAAACTCATGGTGAGGTACACAATAGGTCTGGTACACAGCATAGCATACTTTATAGAACCTATGACTGAGGCATAGGGAATGACTTTTCATTCTCTTTCTATTTTCTACCGTGGTCGGGTTTTGAGTCTTTACTCAATTTCACACCTTGCAACACAGGCAAGAACTCCTTCTTTGACTGTTCCATTTTGAACTACTTCAAAGTCTTGTCAAGGTATGTACTCATTGAAAAAACTTATCAAGCATTTTCATATATCTCTATAGATCTTGATGTTCAATATATAAGTAGCTTCACCGAGGTCTTTCTTTGAAAAAACTCATTTCAAACACTCCTTTATGCTTTCCGGAAAAATTCTACATCATTTCCGATCAACAATATGTCTTTCACATATACTTATCAGAAAAGCTGTAGTGCTCCCACTCACTTTCTTGTAAATACAGGCTTCACCGCAAGTCTGTATAAAACTATATGCTTTGATCAACTCATCAAAGCGTATATTCCAACTCCGAGATGCTTGCACCAGTCCATAGATGGATCGTTGGAGCTTGCACACTTTGTTAGCACCTTTAGGATTGACAAAACCTTCTTGTTGTATCATATACAACTCTTCTTTAAGAAATCCATTAAGTAATGCAGTTTTGACATCCATTTGCTAGATTTCATAAAATGTGGAAATTGCTAACATGATTCGGACAGACTTAAGCATCGCTACGAGTGAGAAAATCTCATCGTAGTCAACACCTTGAACTTGTCGAAAACTTTTTTAGACAATTCGAGCTTTGTAGATAGTAACACTACTATCAGCGTCCATCTTCCTCTTGAAGATCCATTTATTCTCAATGGCTCACCGATCATCGAGCAAGTAACATGACTTCCAGAAAGGATTACTGTACCACTCTGGTGCGGACCATAATCTGGTTGACCTACGATGTTCAGTAGTAACTTGATCTGAAGTTTCATGATCATCATCATTAGCTTCCTCACTGACTGGTGTAGGAATCACTGGAACTGATTTCTGTGATGTACTACTCTCCAATTCGGGAGAAGGTACAATTATCTCATCAAGTGCTACTTTCCTCCCACTCACTTCTTTTGAGAGAAACTCCTTCTCTAGAAAGGATCCATTCTTAGCAACGAATATCTTGCCTTCGGATCTGTGATAGAAGGTGTACCCAACAGTCTCTTTTGGGTATCCTATGAAGACACATTTCTCCGATTTGGGTTCCAGCTTATCAGGTTGAAGCTTTTTCACATAAGCATCGCAGCCCCAAACTTTAAGAGACGACAGCTTAGGTTTCTTGCCAAACCATAGTTTATACCGTGCCGTCTCAACGGATTTAGATGGTGCCCTATTTAACGTGAATGCAGATGTCTCTAATGCATAACCCCTAAACGATAGTGGTAAATCGGTAAGAGACATCATAGATCGCACCATATCTAATAAAGTGTGGTTATGACGTTCGGACACACCATTACGCTGTGGTGTTCCAAGTGGCGTGAGTTGCGAAACTATTCCACATTGTTTCAAATGAAGACCAAACTCGGAACTCAAATATTCACCTCCACGATCAGATCGTAGAAACTTTATTTTCTTGTTACGATGATTTTCCACTTCACTCTGAATTTTTTTGAACTTTTCAAATGTTTCAGACTTATGTTTCATCAAGTAGATATATCCATATGTGCTCAAATCATCTGTGAAGGTCACAAAATAATGATACCTGCCGCGAGCCACAACACTCATCAGACCGCATACATCAGTATGTATTATTTCCAACAAGTCTGTTGCTCGCTCCATTGTTCTGGAGAATGGAGTCTTAGTCATCTTGCCCATGAGGCATGGTTCGCAAGCATCAAGTGATTCATAATCAAGTGATTCCAAAAGCCCATCAGCATGAAGTTTCTTCATGCGCTTTACACCAATATGACCTAAACGACAGTGCCACAAATTAGTTGCACTACCATTATTAAACATATATCTTTTGGCATCAATATTATGTGTATCACTGTGATCGAGATTCAGTAAACCATTTACATTGGATGTAAGACCGTAGAAGCTTTTATTCATGTAAACAGAACAACAATTATTCTCTAACTTAAATGAATAACCGTATCGCAATAAACATGATCCAATCATATTTATGCTCAACGCAAACACCAAATAACATTTATTTAGTTCCAATACTAATCCCGAAGAAAAAGGGAGTGTGCGATGATGATCTTATCAACCTTGGAATCACTTCCAACACACATCATCACCTCGCCCTTAACTAGTCTTTGTTTATTTTGCAACAACCATTTTGAGTTACTACTCTTAGCAACTGAACTAGTATCAAATGCCGAGGGGTTGCTATAAACACTAGTAAAGTACACATCAATAACATGTATATCAAATATACCTTTGTTCACTTTGCCATCCTTCTTATTCGCCAAGCACTTCCAGTGACCATTTCCTTTGAAGTAGAAGCACTCAGTTTCAGGCTTGGGGCTAGCTTTGGGATTTTACATGGGAGTGGCAACTTGCTTGCCATTCTTCTTGAAGTTCCTTTTCTTTCCCTTGCCTTTTTACTTGAAACTAGTGGTTTTGTCAACCATCAACACTTGATGCTTTTTTTGGATTTCTACCTTCGCCGAATTCAGCATCACGAAGAGCTTGGGAATCGTTTCCGTTATCCCTTGCATATTATAGTTCATCACGAAGTTCTAGTAACTCAGTGATAGTGACTAGAGAACTTTGTCAATCACTATCTTATCTGGAAGATTAACTCCCATTTGATTCAAGTGATTGTAGTACTCAGACATTCTGAGCACATGCTCACTAGTTGAGCTATTCTCCTCCATCTTGTAGGCAAAGTACTTTGTCAGAGGTATCATACCTCTTAACACGGGTATGAGTTTGAAATACCAATTTCAAGTCTTGGAACATCTCATATGCTCCATGTCGTTCAGAACATTTTTGAAGTCCCGGTTCTAAGCCGTAAAGCATGGTGCACTAAACTATCAAGTAGTCATCATACCGAGCTTCGCAAACGTTCATAACGTCTGCATCTGCTCCTGCAATAGTTCTGTCAGCTAGCGGTGCATCAAGGACATAATACTTCTGTGCAGCAATGAGGATAATCCTCAGATCATGGAGCTAGTCCGCATCGTTGCTACTAACATCTTTCAACTTATTTTTCTCTAGGAACATATCAAAAAATAAACGGGGAACTACATTGCGAGCTATTGATCTACAACATGGATATGCAAATACTATCAGAACTAAGTTCATGATAAATTAAAGTTCAATTAATCATATTACTTAAGAACTCCCACTTAGATAGACATCCCTCTAATCATCTAAGTGATCACGTGATCCATATCAACTAAACCATGTCCGATCATCACGTGAGATGGAGTAGTTTTCAATGGTGAACATCACTATGTTGATCATATCTACTATATGATTCACGCTCGACCTTTCGGTCTCAGTGTTCCGAGGTCATATCTGCATATGCTAGGCTCGTCAAGTTTAACCCGAGAATTCTGCGTGTGCAAAACTGGCTTGCACCCGTTGTATGTGAACGTAGAGCTTATCACACCCGATCATCACGTGGTGTCTCGGCACGACGAACTGTCGCAACGGTGCATACTCAGGGAGAACACTTATACCTTGAAATTTAGTGAGAGATCATCTTATAATGCTACCGCCGTACTAAGCAAAATAAGATGCATAAAAGATAAACATCACATGCAATCAAAATAAGTGATATGATATGGCCATCATCATCTTGTGCCTTTGATCTCCATCTCCAAAGCACCGTCATGATCTCCAAAGTACCGCTTAGTGATATAGTAAAGCAATTACATGGCGATTGCATTTCATACAATAAAGCGACAACTATATAGCTCCTGCCAGTTGCCGATAACTGTTACAAAACATGATAATCTCATACAACAAATTATATATCATCACGTCTTGACCATATCACATCACAGCAAGCCCTGCAAAAACAGGTTAGACGGCCTCTACTTTGTTGTTGCAAGTTTTACGTGGCTGCTACGGGCTTCTAGCAAGAACTGTTCTTACCTACGCATCAAACCACAACGATTTTTCGTCAAGTGTGCTGTTTTAACCTTCAACAAGGACCGGGCGTAGTCGCACTCGATTCAACTAAAGTTGGAGAAACAAACACCCACTAGCCACCTATTTTCGAAGCACGGCGGTAGAACCAGTCTCATGAATGCGCTCATGTAATGTAGGTCTGGCCGCTTCATCCAACAATACCGGCGAATCAAAGTATGACATGCTGGTAAGCAGTATGACTATTATCGCCCACAACTCTTTGTGTTCTACTCGTGCATATAATATCGACGCATAGACCTGGCTCGGATGCCACTGTTGGGGAACACAGTATTTCAAAAAAATTCCTACGATCACACAAGATCTATCTAGGAGATGCATAGCAACGAGATGGGAGAGTGTGTACACGTACCCTCGTAGACCGAAAGCGGAAGCGTTTAGTAACGCGGTTGACGTAGTCAAACGTCTTCGCGATACAACTGATCAAGTACCGATCGCACGACACCTCCGCGATCTGCACAGGTGCAGCTCGGTGACGTCCCTCGAACTCTTGATCCAGTTGAGGCCGAGGGAGAGTTTTGTCAGCACGACGGCGTGGTGACGGTGATGATGAAGTTATCGACACAGGGCTTCGCCTAAGCACTACGACTATATGACCGAGGTGTAAAACTGTGGAGGGGCGCACCGCACACGGCTAAAGATCAACTAGTGTGTCTTTGGGGTGCCCCCCTCCCACGTATATAAAGGAGGGGGGAAGAGGAGGCCGGCCCTAGAGGGGGCGCGCCAAAAGAGGGAGTCCTACTTGGACACCCAGTCCAAGTAGGATTCGCCCCCCCCCCCTTTCCTATTCCAACTAGGAGAAGGAAGGGAAGGAGGAACATGGAGAAGGAAGGAGGGGGGCGCCGCCCCCTCCTAGTCCAATTCGTACCAGCCCACGGGGGGTGCGCGCCACCCCTTGAGGCCCTTCTCTCCTTTCCCGTATGGCCCATTAAGGCCCACTACTTCCCCCAGTGAATTCCCGTAACTCTCTGGTACTCCAAAAAATACCCGAATCACTCGGAACCTTTCCGATGTCCGAATATAGTCTTCAAATATATCGATCTTTACCTCTCGACCATTTCGAGACTCCTCATCATGTCCGTGATCTAATCCTGGACTCGGAACAAACTTCGGTCATCAAATCACATAACTCATAATACAAATCGTCATCGAACGTTACGCGTGCGGACCCTACGGGTTCGAGAACTTTGTAGACATGACCGAGACACATCTCTGGTCAATAACCAATAGCAGAATCTGGATGCTCATATTGGCTCCTACATATTCTACGAAGATCTTTATCGATCAAACCGCATAATAACATACTTTGTTCCCTTTGTCATCGGTATGTTACTTGCCCGAGATTCGATCGTTGGTATCATCATACCTAGTTCAATCTCGTTACCGGCAAGTCTGTTTACTCGTTCAGTAATGCATCATCCCATAACTAACTCATTAGTCACATTGCTTGCAAGGCTTATAGTGATGACCATTACCGAGAGGGCCCAGAGATACGTCTCTGATACACGGAGTGACAAATCCTAATATCGATCTATGCCAACTCAACAAACACCATCGGAGACACCTGTAGAGCATCTTTATAATTACCCAGTTGCGTTGTGACGTTTGATAGCACACAAGGTGTTCCTCCGGTATTCGGGAGTTGCATAATCTCATAGTCAGAGGAACATGTATAAGTCATGAAGAAAGCGATAGCAATAAAACTCAACGATCATAATGCTAAGCTAACGGATGGGTTTTGTCCATCACATCATTCGCGTAATGATGTGATCATGTTTATCAAATGACAACACATGTCTATGGTCAGGAAACTTGACCATCTTTGATTAACGAGCTAGTCTAGTAGAGGCATATTAGGGACACTTTGATTTGTCTATGTATTCACACATGTATCAAGTTTCCGGTTAATACAATTCTAGCATGAATAATAAACATTTATCATGATATAAGGAAATATAAATAACAACTTTATTATTGCCTCTAGGGCATATTTCCTTCACCTATAACTGGAATGAAAAACAAAACACATGCAAAATAACAGGGGTCAAACTTCGGTCAGTGATAAGATGAGGAGATAAGCTTCATCATCGAGCCCCCCAAACGACGATGGGTCCATGTGAAAAGAAACGCGAGAACATGACGACACAAAACAAACGAGATAAGAAGACGCATGACAAAAAAGGATGAGCTAACGTGGTGTGCATGATCAAGTTTGTGCGAGCATTAAAGCAAATAAATCAAACAGTTATAGACTTAGATGAGCTAAAACTCATTAGATTACATTTTGCAAATCCGAAAGAAAAATCTAGTTACAATGTTCTCTAGATACACAGTCAAACCAAAGTAAAACAAAACAAGGAATAAAAAGACATGTGCCCTCCACAAGAAAGCTAAGCCCACAAAAAAACCAATACACGAAACTTAACAACGGCCAACTAAAAAATGTCATATCGGGCCTTACTGCTTCAGGTGGGACAAACAGAAAACTTGATGCAACGACAACGAACACGACTCAAAAGCACGTGTATCTAACAGTGTATGAGTTAGATAAAATATTGTTAACTCCCATTTAGATTTTTTAGAACTAACTCTCAGTTAGATGAGAATTACCAAACCAATCTGAAACGGACCCTAGACTGCGCCGTGAAAATGGCCCAACAAACGACGCACGCGCAAACAGGTCGACAAGTAGACACCAAACACATGACGTGACACGACGCGTGCGTGACAAAATAACCCGCAATCAAGATTTGCACGACATTTAAAACGAACATATGACAGGGTGAAAACAAGTTCATGAACTTTAAACAAATAAATAAAGAATAAAATAAAAAATAGAAAACAAAAATCAAGAATTTATAAAAATTGTTCATAATTTTTAAAAATAATGAAATAGACAAAAATAAATTAAATAATAAATAAAATGGAAACGGACAAAAATAAAATACTTGGAGTCAAACTGGGAGTGCACAAAAATGAGAAGAGCTCGGACTGAGTCATAGCACAGACTTGTGAAAAGAAATAGAAAAACGCAGCCGACAGTGAAAAAAACAAAGGCCCAAACAACAAGGCCCAGGCCAGACACTGGGAGACGAGCGAACAAAGCTACCAGAAAAAGCGCAACTCTACACAGAACACACATCGACGAAGATTGAAGCAGATCGAGACTTTGCTCAAGAAAAAAAATGAATCAGATTGAGACAGATTATTCCTCAATTGCACATATCTTAGTGCAAGTTTAATCCTGTGGTTGTAAACTTAGATGTGAGATAGCTATTTCACATCTACTCCCTCCGTTTCTAAATATTTGTTTTTCTACCGATTTCAACAAATGACTATATACAAAGCAAAATGAGTGAATCTACACTTAAAATATGTCTATATACATCCGTATGTGGTAGTCCATTGAAAATCTCTAAAAAGACAAATGTTTAGGAACGGAGGGAGTAGATGTGAAATAGCAAAACCGTTTTCCAAAACCATAACTCTCACCCCCCCTGATTTTCAGGGGGTGGGCCCCTTCCCATCCGCTTAATCCAATCTCAAACCCCCACCTTAGCAGCTCCATGAAACCCGTAAAAAACAACCCCGTGAGTCTAGCATTGCTCGCCTACGCCTCGCCACGCACGACGCGACAGAATGGCGGTGTCCACGACGGAAGTGAAGGCGTGGCGGCACCATGTGGTATTGGTCGTGTGGGAGTTATCGGCTCTCAGGCCAACTCTAGCGCACGACCCCAAATGGACGTCTGGTTTGGCCTGTTTTCGTCCGTTTGGGGCGGCAATGGGTTCGCCCATGTCCGCTTGGGGCCGTTGGGTTGTCGGTGCGCCCGACGCGCGGCCGCGCCCCAAATCATGTCCGGGGTGGACGTGATTAAAAAAACAAAAACTGAAATGAAATGCCGAATAAAATAAAATAAGCGCAAACATAAAAACATAAAACATAACTAATCAGCACGGCTACAAAACGATCTAGTTCCACGGTCCACATAGACATAAAAAAACCGCCGCCCGTGCGCTCCTGTCGTGCCCATTGATGTCGTGGCCGTCGCCGTCTTCTCAGTGGTCGTCGTTATCTTCGTCGTCGCTGACGAGGTCAACGTAGTCCGGCGGCGTCCAGAGGTGGGACGGCGGTGCCTGGTACACGGGGTCGGGATGGAAGGCGGGAGGTGCCTGCACCACCTCCTCCAGTGGCGATGCCTCCCGCTCTGGTGACCGCGGCGGCGTGGGACACCAGTTCACGCCCCCATGGCATCGGCCATCTCCGGAGCCGTGCACGACCAGCTCCATCCCTGGCCCACCAGCCCCGGGTGGAAGGGGCGATGGGCTGCTCCTCCTTGACCTCCTCCTCACCGTCCACCATCTCTAGCTCAGAGATGGCGACGTCGTCGGCCGCAGAGAGGGCCATCATCTCCTCGAGGCCCTCCCATTGGCGCTCATCGTGCGTCTTCATGGAGTTCTCCATGTCACGTTGCATGAGCCGGGACTCCTCCTCCGCTGTCATGCGAAGAGGTGGTGATGGCGACGGAGATGGTGAAGGCGACGGTGTGGGCGTGAAGCCGTGCACCGACGCACCTGGGGAGCAACCGCTCCACGCTCTGGACGTGGCCGCCGCGGCCCCGACGAGGTGCCGGCGAAGAAGGAGGCGCGCCACACGTCGTGCTCGTCCCTTAACCACGTGTCCCATAGCCCGGAGTCGGGGGCGTACCTGGGGTCATAGAAGAGGTCGTCGGGGAGGTGGCGGCGGCGGTGCTCGATCCCCTCACGCCGGGCACGGCCGCTCGTCGGTACCGGCAGGATCATCACCCGGTCGGCGGAGAGAT
Organism: Triticum aestivum; assembly: GCF_018294505.1. NCBI lineage: Eukaryota > Viridiplantae > Streptophyta > Magnoliopsida > Poales > Poaceae > Triticum > Triticum aestivum. The sequence goes on along the minus strand of NC_057811.1, from coordinate 402,424,850 downwards.
GCCAGTTATTGGGGAGGTGCACGTCGCTCCAGGGGAGCAGCGTCCTCGTCTCCCAATAACGCCGGCATACATCCACGTGGATGTAGTGCCAGTCGCGCACGCCGGCGGCCGTGGGTGCGATGGAGAATGCGGGCAGCATGGGGGCCCGACGCGGTGGTGATGCGGGCTCCTATTTGACGCCGCGGTGGCGGCGGCCCGAGGACGAGCCAGCCTCGCGGTCGTGCTTCCCCTTACGGCCGGTGTTCCAGAACCCCATGGCTGCAAGGCGGCCGGCCGGCGAGATCGAGGACGGGGAGAGGGAGAGCTAGGGTTTGGGCCGTGTCGGGTTTCGAGGAGGCAGCACGGGCTGGAGTGGGAAGTGTGGACTATGACCGGTTCACGGATTCCCATTTAAGAAGGACGACGACCGTTCGCCTGGGCGGATGACAGGTGGGGCCGACCGCGCGTGCGCATTAATAATGTCGGGCGGTGGGAGGTAGGTGGCCACCTGCCACGCGGCCCCGACGCGGATGAGCGACACGTCCGTTTGCTGTCCACTGTGAGCCAAACTCAGGGCATGTTTGCGCTCGAAATGGGTCGGCCCGGACACAAAACTGACCAGATGGGTCCAGGCCATCGCGCGTTGGGCCGTCTGCTTTGTCCGTTTTGCCCCAAACGGACGGGGCCGGACAGAATGGGGTCGCGCGCTGGAGTTGGCCTCAGGGAAGGATGGGCAACACACGGCGAGGGACGATATGTGTCATGCGACACACGGTGCCGACCGCGGTGTTGGACTCTCTCTGAGCGATGGATCAAAACTGGGATGCGAAGGGAGGTACAAGAGGAAGCAATACGGGTTTGGGACAGGAAAGAGACCCATGGCGGCCGCCGGCCGGGGTTGGTGAAGGCCGAGAGGGAGTGGTGTCTGGGTACATATGGAGTGGTCGGAAGGTTTTGAGAGGGAAACATGGAGTGGCCGGAATTTAAGGGGCAGCTTCAAAGACAACACATGCCGGCCCTAAAATAAGTCAGTCAGTATTAACAACACGTCACTGACCGGCGCATCCTAGCAACCCGTCTGTGAAACAAACAACCTAATTTTGCGCATCCGTGATATCTGCCTAACTAAGCCTCCAGGGCTTCATCAGGGACACGCCTCAGCCGACCCATTAGGGATGACCCTCATCTATGATGAAGGTCTTGGGTCGGTTAGTAATGACCAATGAGGGATCAATGGTAGATTCTAGTAGTGACTCGTGTGGTGTTCTCCGCGGCTGTTATTGAAGGAAATATGCCCTAGAGGCAATAATAAAGTTATTATTTATTTACTTATATCATGATAAATGTTTATTATTCATGCTAGAATTGTATTAACCGGAAACTTGGTACATGTGTGAATACATAGACAAAACAAAGTGTCACTAGTATGCCTCTACTAGACTAGCTCGTTAATCAAAGATGGTTAAGTTTCCTGACCATAGACATGTGTTGTCATTTGATGAACGGGATCACATCATTAGGAGAATGATGTGATGGACAAGACCCATCCGTTAGCTTAGCATAATGATCGTTTAGTTTTATTGCTATTGCTTTCTTCACGACTTATACATGTTCCTCTGACTATGAGATTATGCAACTCCCGAATACCGGAGGAACACCTTGTGTGCTATCAAACTTCACAACGTAACTGGGTGATTATAAAGATGCTCTACAGGTGTCTCCGAAGGTGTTTGTTGGGTTGGCATAGATCGAGATTAGGATTTGTCACTCCGTGTATCGGAGAGGTATCTCTGGGCCCTCTCGGTAATGCACATCACTATAAGCCTTGCAAGCAATGTGACTAATGAGTTAGTCACGGGATGATGCATTACGGAATGAGTAAAGAGACTTGCCGGTAACGAGATTGAACTAGGTATGATACTACCGACGATCGAATCTCGGGCAAGTAACATACCGATGACAAAGGGAACAACGTATGTTGTTATGCGGTTTGATCGATAAAGATCTTTGTAGAATATGTAGGAGCCAATATGAGCATCCAGGTTCCGCTATTGGTTATCGACCGGAGATGTGTCTCTATCATGTATACATAGTTCTCGAACCCGTAGGGTCCGCGCGCTTAACTTTCGATGACAATTTGTATTATGAGTCATGTGATTTGATGATCGAAGTTTGTTCGGAGTCCCGGATGAGCACACGGACATGACGAGGAGTCTGGAAATGGTCGAGAGGTAAAGATCGATATATTGGAAGACTATATTCGGACATCGGAAAGGTTCCAAGTGATCCGGGTATTTTTCGAAGTACCGGAGAGTTACGGGAATTCGCCGGGGGAAGTAGTGGGCCTTAATGCCATACGGGAAAGGAGAGAAGGGCCTCAAGGGGTGCCCCCTGGCAAGTCCGAATTGGACTAAGGAGGGGGGAGCCCCCCTCTCTTTCCTTCTCCCTCTCCTACTCCTTCCCTCTCTCCCCTCTTGTAAAAGGAAAGGGACTCCAACTAGGATTGGGAATCCTAGTTGGACTGCCCCTATAGGCGCGCCCCTCCTAGGCCGGCCTCCTCCTCCTCCCTCCTTTATATACGTGGCCAAGGGGGCACCCCAAAGCACAACAGACAATCTCTTAGCCGTGTGCGGTGCCCCCCTCCACAGTTACACACCTCGGTCATATCGTCGTAGTGCTTAGGCGAAGCCCTGCGCCGGTAGCTTCATCATCACCGTCACCATGCTGTTGTGCTGACAAAACTCTCCCTCGGCCTCAACTGGATCAAGAGTACGAGGGACGGCATCGAGCTGAACGTGTGCTGAACACGGAGGTGCCGTACGTTCGGTGCTAGGATCGGTCGGATCGTGAAGACGTACGACTACATCAACTGCGTTGATATAACGCTTCCGCTTTCGGTCTACGAGGGTACGTGGACACACTCTCCCCGCTCGTTGCTATGCATCATCTAGATAGATCTTGCGTGATCGTAGGAATTTTTTTGAAATTACTGCGTTCCCCAACAGTGGTATCAGAGCCAGGTTTATGCGTAGATGTTATATGCACGAGTAGAACACAATGAGTTGTGGACGATAATAATCATACTGCTTACCAGCATGTCATACTTTGATTCGGCGGTATTGTTGGATGAAGCGGCCCAGACTGACATTACATGACCGCTTCACGAGACTGGTTCTATCGCCGTGCTTCGCACACAGGTGGCTAGTGGGTGTCTGTTTCTCCAACTTTAGTTGAATCGAGTGTGACTACGTCCGGTCCTTGTTGAAGGTTAAAACAGCACACTTGACGAAAAATCATCCAGGTTTTGATGCATAGATCAGAACGGTTCTTTCTAAGCCCGTAGAAGCCACGTAAAACTTGCAACAACGAAGTAGAGTACGTCTAACTTGTTTTTGCGGGCCTTGCTGTGATGTGATATGGTCAAGACATGATGATATATAAATTGTTGTATGAGATGATTTGTTAAAGTTATCGGCAACTGGCAGGAGCCTTATGGTTGTCTCTTTATTGCATAAGATGCAAGCATCATATAATTGCTTTACTTTATCGCTATGCGATAGCAATAGTTGCAAAAGCAATAGTTGGCGAGACGACTATCTGACGACACGTTGATAGAGATCAAGATGATGGAGATCATGGTGTCATGCCGGTGATGATGGAGATCATGACGGTACTTTGGAGATGGAGATCAAAGGCACAAGATGATGATGGCCATATCATGTCACATATTTGATTGCATGTGATGTTTATCTTTTATAGATCTCATTTTGCTTAGTACGACGGTAGCATTATAAGATGGTCCCTCACTAAATTTCAAGGTATAAGTGTTCTCCCTGAGTATGCACCGTTGCGACAGTTCTTCGTGCTGAGACACCACATGATGATCGGGTGTGATAAGCTCTAAGTTCACATACAACGGGTGCAAGCCAGTTTTGCACACGCAGAATACTCGGGTTAAACTTGACAAGCCTAACATATGCAGATATGGCCTCGGAACACTGAGATCGAAAGATCGAACGTGAATCATATAGTAGATATGATCAACATAGTGATGTTCACCATTGAAAACTACTCCATCTCACGTGATGATCGGACATGATTTAGTTGATATGGATCACGTGATCACTTAGATGATTAGAGGGATGTCTATCTAAGTGGGAGTTCTTAAGTAATATGATTAATTGAACTTTAATTTATCATGAACTTAGTCCTGATAGTATTTGCATATCCATGTTGTAGATCAATAGCTCGCAATGTAGTTCCCCGTTTATTTTTTGATATGTTCCTAGAGAAAAATAAGTTGAAAGATGTTAGTAGCAACGATGCGGACTAGCTCCGTGATCTGAGGATTATCCTCATTGCTGCACAGAAGTATTATGTCCTTGATGCACCGCTAGCTAACAGAACTATTGCAGGAGCAGATGCAGACGTTATGAACGTTTGAGAAGCTCGGTATGATGACTACTTGATAGTTTAGTGCACCATGCTTTACGGCTTAGAACCGAGACTTCAAAAATGTTCTGAATGACATGGAGCATATGAGATGTTCCAAGACTTGAAATTGGTATTTCAGACTCATACCCGTGTTAAGAGGTATGATACCTCTGACAAAGTACTTTGCCTACAAGATGGAGGAGAATAGCTCAGCTAGTGAGCATGTGCTCAGAATGTCTGAGTACTACAATCACTTGAATCAAATGGGAGTTAATCTTCCAGATAAGATAGTGATTGACAAAGTTCTCTAGTCACTATCACCAAGTTACTAGAACTTCGTGATGAACTATAATATGCAAGGGATAACGGAAACGATTCCCAAGCTCTTCGCGATGCTGAAATCGGTGAGGGTAGAAATCAAGAAAAAGCATGAAGTGTTGATGGTTGACAAGACCACTAGTTTCAAGTAAAAGTGCAAGGGCAAGAAAGGGAACTTCAAGAAGAATAGCAAGCAAGTTGCCACTCCCATGAAGAAGCCCAAAGCCAGACCCAAGCCTGAAACTGAGTGCTTCTACTGCAAAGGAAATGGTCACTGGAAGTGGAACTGCCCTAGATACTTGGCGGATAAGAAGGATGGCAAAGTGAACAATGGTATATTTGATATACATGTTATTGATGTGTACTTTAATAGTGTTTATAGCAACCCCTCGGTATTTGATACTGGTTTAGTTGCTAAGAGTAGTAACTTGAAACGGGAGTTGCAAAATAAAGAGAGACTAGTTAAGGGCAAGGTGATGATGGGTGTTGGAAGTGATTCCAAGGTTGATAAGATCACCATCGCACACTCCCTTTACCTTCGGGATTAGTGTTGAACCTAAAATAAATGTTATTTGGTGTTTGCGTTGAGCATGAATATGATTGGATCATGTTTATTGCAATACGGTTATTCATTTAATTCAAAGAATAATTGTTGTTCTATTTACATGAATAAAACCTTCTATGGTCATACACTCAATATAAATGGTTTACTGAATCTTGATCGTAGTGATACACATATTCATAATATTGAAGCCAAAAGATGCAAAGTTAATAATGATAGTGCAACTTATTTGTGGCACTGCCGTTTAGGTCATATTGGTGTAAATCGCATGAAGAAACTCCATGCTGATGGGCTTTTGGAATCACTTGATTATGAATCACTTGATGCTTGTGAACCATGCCTCATGGGCAAGATAACTAAGACTCCGTTCTCTGGAACAATGGAGCGAGCAACTGACTTATTGGAAATAATACATACTGATGTATGCGGTCTGATGAATGTTGAGGCTCGCGGCGGGTATAGTTATTTTCTGACCTTCACAGATGATTTGAGCAGATATGGGTATATCTACTTGATGAAACATAAGTCTGAAACATTTGAAAAGGTCAAAAAAATTCAGAGTGAAGTGGAAAATCATCGTAACAAGAAAATAAAGTTTCTACGATCTGATCGTGGAGGTGAATATTTGAGTTTCGAGTTTGGTCTTCATTTGAAACAATGTGGAATAGTTTCGCAACTCAGGCCACCTGGAACACCACAGCGTAATGGTGTGTCCGAACGTCATAACCATACTTTATTAGATATGGTACGATCTATGATGTCTCTTACCGATTTACCACTATCGTTTTGGGGTTATGCATTAGAGACAGTTGCATTCACGTTAAATAGGGCACCGTCTAAATCCGATGAGACGACACAGTATGAACTGTGGTTTAGCAAGAAACCTAAGCTGTCGTTTCTTAAAGTTTGGGGTTGCGATGCTTATGTGAAAAAGTTTCAGCCTAATAAGCTCAAACCCAAATCGGAGAAGTGCGTCTTCATAGTATACCCAAAAGAAATGTGGGGTACACCTTCTATCACAGATCCGAAGGCAAGATCTTTGTTGCTAAGAATTGATCCTTTCTAGAGAAGGAGATTCTCTCAAAAGAAGTGAGTGGGAGGAAATTAGAACTTGATGAGGTAATTGTACCTTCTCCCGAATTGGAAAGTAGTTCATCACAGAAATCAGTTCCAGTGATGCCTACACCAATTAGTGAGGAAGTTAATGATGATGATCATGAAACTTCAGATCAAGTTACTACCGAACCTCGTAGGTCAACTAGAGTACGTTCCGCACCAGAGTGGTACAGTAATCCTGTTCTGGAAATCATGTTACTAGACCATGATGAACCTACGAACTATGAGGAAGCGATGATGAGCCCAGATTCCGCAAAATGGCTTGAGGCCATGAAATCTGAGATGGGATCCATGTATCAGAACAAAGTATGGACTTTGGCGGACTTGCCCGATGATCAGCAAGCCATTGAGAATAAATGGATTTACAAGAGGAAGACAGACGATGATGGTAGTGTTACTATCTACAAAGCTCGAATTGTCACAAAAAGGTTTTTGACAAGTTCAAGGTGATGACTACGATGAGAGTTCCTCACTCGTATCGATGCTTAAGTCTGTCCGAATCATGTTAGCAATTGCCACATTTTATGAAATCTGGCAAATGGATATCAAAACTACATTCCTTAATGGATTTATTAAAGAAGAGTTGTATATGATGCAACCAGAAGGTTTTGTCGATCCTAAAGGTGCTAACAAAGTGTACAAAGCTCCGGCGATCCATCTATGGACCGGTGCAAGCATCTCGGAGTTGGAATATACACTTTGATGAGTTGATCAAAGCATATAGTTTTATACAAACTTGCGGTGAAGCCTGTATTTACAAGAAAGTGAGTGGGAGCACTACAACTTTTCTGATAAGTATATGTGAATGACATATTGTTGATCGGAAATGATGTAGAATTTTCTGGAAAGCATAGAGGAGTATTTGAAAGGAGTTTTTTTTTCAAAGAAAAACCTCAATGAAGCTGCTTACATATTGAGCATCAAGATCTATAGAAATAGATCAAGACGCTTGATAAGTTTTTTCAATGAGTACATACCTTGACAAGTTTTTGAAGTAGTTCAAAATGGAACAGTCAAAGAAGGAGTTCTTGCCTGTGTTGCAAGGTGTGAAGTTGAGTAAGACTCAAAGCCCGACCACGGCAGAAGATAGAGAGAAAATGAAAGTCATTCCCTATGCCTCAGCCATAGGTTCTATAAAGTATGCCATGCTATGTACCAGACCTATTGTATACCCTGCCCCTAGTTTGGCAAGGGAGTACAATAGTGATCTAGGAGTAGATTACTGAAAATTGGTCAAGATTATCCTTAGAGGACTTAAGGAAATATTTCTCGGTTATGGAGGTGATAAAGAGTTCTTCGTAAAGAGTTACGTCGATGCAAGCTTTAACACCGATCTGGATGACTCTGAGTCTCGATCCGGATACATATTGAAAGTGGGAGCATTTAGCTAGAGTAGCTCCGTGCAGAGCATTGTAGACATAGAAATTTGCAAAATACATACGGATCTGAATGTGGCAGACCCGTTGACTAAACTTCTCTCACAAGCAAAACATGATCACACCTTAGTACTCTTTTGGTGTTAATCACATGGCGATGTGAACTAGATTACTAACTCTAGTAAACCCTTTGAGTACTGGCCACATGGCGATGTGAACTAGATTACTAACTCTAGTAAACCCTTTGAGTACTGGCCACATGGCGATGTGAACTATGGGTGTTAATCACATGGTGATGTGAACTATTGGTGTTAAATCACATGGCGATGTGAACTAGATTATTGACTCTAGTGCAAGTGGGAGACTGAAGGAAATATGCCCTAGAGGCAATAATAAAGTTATTATTTATTTCCTTATATCATGATAAATGTTTATTATTCATGCTAGAATTGTATTAACTGGAAACTTGGTACATGTGTGAATACATAGACAAAACAAAGTGTCCCTAAAATGCCTCTACTAGACTAGCTCGTTAATCAAAGATGGTTAAGTTTCCTGACCATAGACATGTGTTGTCATTTGATGAACGGGATCACATCATTAGGAGAATGATGTGATGGACAAGACCCATCCGTTAGCTTAGCATAATGATCGTTTAGTTTTATTGCTATTGCTTTCTTCATGACTTATACATGTTCCTCTGACTATGAGATTATGCAACTCCCGAATACCGGAGGAACACCTTGTGTGCTATCAAACGTCACAACTTAACTGGGTGATTATAAAGATGCTCTACAGGTGTCTCCGAAGGTGTTTGTTGGGTTGGCATAGATCGAGATTAGGATTTGTCACTCCGTGTATCGGAGAGGTATCTCTGGGCCCTCTCGGTAATGCACATCACTATAAGCCTTGCAAGCAATGTGACTAATGAGTTAGTCACGGGATGATGCATTACGGAACGAGTAAAGAGACTTGCCGGTAACGAGATTGAACTAGGTATGATAATACCGACGATCGAATCTCGGGCAAGTAACATACCGATGACAAAGGAAACAACGTATGTTGTTATGCGGTTTGGCCGATAAAGATCATCGTAGAATATGTAGGTGCCAATATGAGCATCCAGGTTTCGCTATTGGTTATTGACCGGAGATGTGTCTCTGTCATGTCTATATAGTTCTCGAACACGTAGGGTCCGCACGCTTAACGTTCGATGATGATTTGTATTATGAGTTATGTGATTTGATGACCGAAGTTTGTTCGGAGTCCCGGATGAGATCACGGACATGACGAGTAGTCTCGAAATGGTCGAGAGGTAAAGATCGCTATATTGGAAGGCTATATTCAGACATCCGAAAGGTTCCGAGTGATTCGGGTATTTTTCGGAGTACCGGAGAGTTACGGGAATTCGCCGGGGGAAGTAGTGGGCCTTAATGGGCCATACGGGTAAGGAGAGAAGGGCCTCAAAGGGTGGTCGTGCGCCCCCCACCCCCCCATGGCAAGTCCGAATTAGACTAGGGAGGGGGCGGCGCCCCCCTCTCTTTCCTTCTCCCTCTCCTACTCCTTCCCTCTCTCCCCTCTTGGAAAAGGAAGGGGACTCCAACTAGGATTGGGAATCCTAGTTGGACTCCCCCTACAGGCGCACCTCTCCTAGGCCGGCCTCCTCCTCCTCCCTCCTTTATATACGTGGCCAAGGGGGCACCCCAAAGCACAACAGAAAATCTCTTAGCTGTGTACGGTGCCCCCCTCCACAGTTACACACCTCGGTCATATCGTCGTAGTGCTTAGGCGAAGCCCTGCACTGGTAGCTTCATCATCACCGTCGCCACGCCGTCGTGCTGCGGAACTCTCCCTCAGCCTCAACTGGATCAAGAGTACGAGGGACGTCATCGAGCTGAACGTGTGCTGAACACGGAGGTGCCGTACGTTCGGTGCTAGGATCGGTCGGATCGTGAAGACGTATGACTACATCATCCGCGTTGATATAACGCTTCCGCTTTCGGTCTACGAGGGTACGTTGACACACTCTCCCCGCTCGTTGCTATGCATCACCTAGATAGATCTTGCGCGATCGGAGGAATTTTTTTGAAATTACTGCGTTCCCCAACAGTTATGTTGACCCTGAGTTGCGAAGATCTTCACCTTTGTGAAGGCAAAGAAACTCCATCCCTCTCTCACCTGTGGCGGTGGTGTTGTTTTATCGAAAAAGGCTTTCGCGTCACTTTATAAATAAAGCACTCAGCCAAATCGATACATGGTGATGAAGATGCCCTCTTACAAAGCGATCAAGAAGAAACAAGATTACGAAAGAATTCACGCCCTATCACGAAGCAACCTAGACTACTGGAGACCTAGACTACCGGAGACTCGCCTTCAAGCGGTGGTGTTGTTTTCAAAGAGGCATACTCCATGCTCCATAATAATGCACAACAATGAAACATCAAAGAATGAAACATTGGATTTGATCCCGAATGGGCTAGAAGTATAACCATCCAACCATAGATTGATTCTCAATTTTGTTCTTCCATTTAAGAAATAGGACCCTGCTACAAATCTGATGTCATATTTTTTTAACATGGCAAATCGGACCTTTATTATGAAAAAATTACGTGTCGCGAGCCTAGAAATTTTCTTCAACAAGCATGGTAAATCGTGACATATTCAGTTTTTTTTCCAGGATTTGTCATGCGCACGACACGTAATTTGCCATCAAAAAGTGTTCGATCTACTAGGCATTTCAGAATAAATAAGCATCAAGATCAAACAAGAAATCAAGAAAGAGGAGTCTCGGTACCTCCTCCCCAAGAAAAGTTTAGGATTCCTTTGCCTTCCGTTGGCGCCGTCGTCGGTCCGCCTCGTCTCCGGTGGCCTTAGGGCCATGGCGGCGCGGTGGATCCCAGCCCTTGCTGGCGGAAGGGCTCCCTTTTTAGATGTTTCTTCAAATTTTGTTAGGGTTTGTGTTCTGCTCAGGAAGACGAGACGGCGGCGACTCCCTGAAGATGGAATAAGGTTCTCCCCGCCTAGTCCCCGTTCCAGTGGTGTGTCTAGTATCGTCGGTGGGCGTGTGAAGGTGTGTCTCCGGCGGATCTATCCTTGGTGGATTTGCTCGGATCTGATCATAGTTCGTCTACATTTGTGTTTCTCCAGGTTGGATCCTTCTGATCTACGCTACTCTTCATCGGCGGCGGTTGTTGTTCTGCTGCGCTGGTCCTATGGGACCTTAGCACGGTGACTGTCTACTACAACATGTTTTGCCCGGCTCCGGCGAGGGGGGATGGGAGCAATGACGGTGGCGCGCCTTCTTCTCGCTTCAGTGCTTGTAGTCGTCCCTAGGTGGTCTACAAATTTTGATGTAATTTTTATTATTTTCGGTGTTTGTTGTATTGCCATGATTGAAGATTAATAGATTGAAAGTTTTCTTAAAAAAAATCAAACAAGAAATCTCGATGAACAACACCAAACTATGCATAGACAGGCCTTGAGCGTGGCCTCGTGATTTGCCACGATGTTCAGTCAGAAATCCTCGCAAGAGCATCTAAATCAACAAGATGGCTATATACATAACAAATGCAGAAACGCTGTACACAGTACAGAAGAGAACCTACCAAACACCTGCAAACACTGCATCCAACTACCCAACGACGGGCATCAGGCAGCAGCGACCTCCACGACGACCTCGGCGGCCACCGCGCCGGCCACCTCGGCCCGGCAGATGGGGCACAGGCGGCTCTTGCGCAGCCACGAGCCGACGCACTCGGCGTGGAACCCGTGCTCGCACCGGGGCAGCACCATGCAACGGTCGCCGGCCATGAACGCCTCCAGGCACACCGCGCACTCGCCGGCGCCGCCTTCTTTGAAGTCGTGGCATGGCAGCACGCCGAGCTCTTCGGCGGTAAGGCCCGCGTCTTCCTCCGCGTGCTCGGCGACGCGGGCCGTCATGCCCCGCCTCAGCACCCAGAGGACCACGAGGATGTGCACGACGAGCATCAGCGTGATGCCTGCCGCGAGCAGGACGGCCGAGAGGACCATGCGGGCGGAGAATTCCTTGGCTATGGAGGTGCCGTGCGCTTGTGAGGTACAAAAACTAGCACTGCAAAGCCGCTGACTAAATATCAGAAAACTTGCGAGCGAGCTCTGACTTTCCAGTGAGGTGTGTTATTGGCCAAGCGCTACAGGTTAGACAAGTTGCGACGTGCGACGTGCGACTTCAAGTTCATGATGCCACTGCCACATCGCCCCTAGTACTAGGATAGATATATCGTAATAACAAATACATCTCCGGTTTCATAGGCATATATCGCCACTAATCTTAACAGCTGGCTCTTGGATTATAAAGTGTTATAAAATATCATGTAGTGGTTTCGTTGCTAGCATGTGTTTGTTAGGGGACTTCTTTGTCTTGAGGGAATTTTTTTAAGGGCATGTTTGTTACGCTGAAAGTTTTCAGAGAATGGTTCTAATTTTGTTAAGTCTAAAAAATTTCCAGCTTTTCGAAGTCCATTTCCTATGGTCGAACCTTATAAATAAGAGGGTGTCTATTTATGACTTGCCTTGAGAGTAGTTAACTCCTTTTATCCAGTTGCCGTGATGCCATGTTTGTTTTATCGTTGCCTAGGTTTCCACATACACTCAACAGGTCTTGTAAGACTATTTTTCCCCCAGTCTTGTAAGGTTACTTACTTTGACTAATTCGTGTTGATGGATAACAGAACTTGTATTACCACATCATGTACGGACGGCCACTCATCTAGTCACGTATGAAATTCTTTAACCATTACACGCTATGAATTCAAGAGTGGACTTGGATTAGCAAATTTGTATGAGATAACGCTTAGGTTGTCCGGCATGCAGCGGCCGCCGTCCTATTGGGTCACGAGTTTGACTTATCAAGAGACTTAAGAGGATTCACTTACAGCTCCTAGAGGACAAGGCTGCTGCAATTTGGTGCCTTGGAAAGGCAAGCATGTTGCTATCTCGGGTCGCATGACTTTCAAGGCGGTCCTCACAGCGGTGGCCATCTATCACATCACATCGCTGGACCTTTCGATGGAGGTCTTAAAGGCAATTGACAAGCTGCGACATGCCTATCTTTGGGCCGGAACGGACAAGGTGACTTAGGGAAAATGCAAGGTTAATTGCGAGCAAGTTTGTAAACCAACGGAATATGAAGGTCTTGGCATTCTAAATCTTGGTAAGTTTGCCACTGCCCCCGGCTCTGGTGGCTTTGGCTACACTGGGATGAACCCCCGAGGGCGTGGTGCGGGCACGGGACGTCGTGCACGGCTGCGGACCGTGATCTTTTTGCGGCTGCGACCAAGATGACGATTGGTGATGGGAATAAAGCGATTTTCTGGGAGTCGTCTTGGCTAGAGGGTCTAAGACCCAAGGACATTGCACCAAAGATCTTCAAGCTTTCTCGCAAGAAAGGCGGAACGGTTGCCTAGGCCTTGAGGGATCATCATTGGATAGCTTAAATTGACACTCAAAGCGGCCTCATGCTTGAGCACCTTCAGCAATTCTTGGCCTTGTGGGAGAAGCTTTCAGGCGTTGTCATCCGACCGGGCGTCAAAGATAGCATTTTGTGGAAGCTCGCCAATGATGGGAACTACTCCGCCAAGTTTGCATATTTGGCGCAGTTCGCTGGACTCACTCACTCTAGCTTTCAGATCTCGATTTGGAAGGCTTGGGCTCCTCCCAAATGCAAATTATTTGCCTGATTAGTCAATCAAAACAGAATTTGGACCGCGGAAAGGCTGCAACGCCGAGGATGGCCAAACTGTGACCGGTGCCCGCTTTGCAATCAGGTTCAAGAATCGGCGGCCCACATCATTTTCAAGTGTAGGTTCTCGCTCCAGGTTTGGGATGAGGTGTTCGTCTGGCTTGGGCTTGCTATTCCCACGGCTAGTTGGCACCAATTCAGCACCATTAAATCTTGGTGGAATGAGGTACTTTCGAGCAGCGCCCTACCGGTTAAGGCCTTATCTTCTTTGGTACTCCTTGTGGGGTGAGAACTTTGGAAGAAACAGGATGCGCGCGTATTCAGGAGCAAAGCGGCACCGGTGGTGATCGTCACGCGTATCGTCAAAAAAGAAATGTCTATTTGGGCTGTTGCGGGTGCCAAGCAATTGAGCAATGTAATGCCACGAGAGTAATCCGTTTAGGCTTTTGCTGTTTCACGGTATCTCTGTAACAATACTCTCTTCTTAATTAATGAAAATGGCAAATCTTTTGCCTAGTTTTAAAAAAAATATCGTTATAAAAAAACACGATGGCTATATATACATCACAAATGCAGAAACGCTGTTTTACCACTCATTTACAGAAGAGAACCTACCAAACACCCGCGAACACTGCATCCAACTACCCAACGACGGGCATCAGGCAGCAGCGACCTCCACGACGACCTCGGCGGCCACTGCGCCGGCCACCTCGGCGCGGCAGATGGGGCACAGGCGGCTCTTGCGCAGCCACGAGCCGACGCACTCGGCGTGGAACCCGTGCTCGCACCGCGGCAGCACCATGCAACGTTCGCCGGCGTTGAAGGCCTCCAGGCACACCGCGCACTCGCCGGCGCCGCCTTCTTTGAAGTCGTGGCATGGCAGCTCGCCGAGCTCTTCGGCAGTAAGGCCTGCGTCTTCTTCCGCGTGCTCGGCGACGCGGGCGGTCATGCCCCGCCTCAGCACCCAGAGGACCACGAGGATGTGCACGACGAGCATCAGCGTGATGCCTGCCGCGAGCAGGACGGTGGAGAGCACCATGCGCGCTGAATGCCTTGGCTCTGGAGGTGCCGTATGCTTGTGAGGTACAAAAACTAGCGCAGCAAAGCCGCTGACTAAGTATCAGAAAACTTCCGAGCGAGCTCTGACTTTCCAGTGAGGCGTGTTATTGGCCAAGCGCTACAGGTTAGACAAGTTGCGACGTGCGACTTCAAGTTCGTGATGCCATTGCCGCATCGTCAGTTCGTCACTAATACTAGGATATATATGATAAAAAATCCATGTCGGGTTTCATAGGCAGTGCTTATCATATTAACTTATTAGGCCTTGTACGGTGCAAGGTGTTTATAAGAGTGTTTAGAAAAATAAATCAGTTTTTTAAGCACTGATAGTCATTTCTACATAATGGACGCTTAATTATGTATCCCTGTCTGTATAAATAAATATTGATGCTTTGATTCTCATGCGAAAATTACCTTTCTAGCCGCCGCTCCTCCTCTCCACAAAAAAGCTTGGGTTTCTGCCTCCCGCCGGCGGCGGCGTTGCAGGTCCGCCTCCTCTCCAGTGGCCATAGGGCCATGGGGGCGCGGTGGATCTCGGCAAGGGCCGGCGAGAGCCTCCGTTTTTAGTCATTTATTTCAATTTTGCTAGGGTTTGTGTACTGCTCAGAAAGACGAGACGGTGGCGGCTCTCTGAAGATGGAATAAAGGTCTCCCCGCCTAGTCCCCGTTCCGGTGGTGCGTCTAGCACCGCTGGTGGGCGTGTGGAGGTGTGTCTCCGGCGGATCTATCTTTGGTGGATCTGCTCGGGTCTCGTCGTTGTTCGTCTACGTTCGTGTGTCTTCGGATTGGATCTTTCTGATCTACGTTATTCTTCATCTGCGGCGGTTGTTGTTCTGGTGCGCTGGTCCTATGGGGCCTTAGCACGACGACTTTCCGACTGTCTACTACAACAAGTTGTGCCCGACTTCGGCAATGGAGGGGCAATGACGACGGCGCGCCTTCGGCTCGCTTCAGTGATGGTAGTCGTCGCTAGGTGGTCTACGGATCTGGATGTAATTCCTATTATTACTGGTATTCGTTGTACTGCCATGATTCAGGATGAATAGATCGAAAATTTTCTCGCAAAAAAATATATTGATGCTTAAAAAACATGGTTTATTTTACTAAGTACCTTGTCAACAGAAAACCTCCCTGGTTTTGCAGCCTAGTTGCATGTAGTGGTTACTAGCATACAAGTTTACAGTGAACAGCTTTAATTTAGTGCAAGTGTATGGTCGAGCCTCCTAAACAGGAGGGTCCTTATTGTGACTTGCCTTTGGAGTAGTTAACTTTCTAAGTTTCTGAATCAAGAAGCATATTCTTTTTGTCAAACTGTCCTGATCCTATGTTCTTTTTGTCCTTTCCTAGGTTTCCCGTTTCCACACACTTCACAAGTCTTTCAAGCTTGCTTTGACAAATTCTATCTCGATGGATAAAACAGTACTTGTACTGCCACATCATGTACGGATGGAGACTCATCTAGTCATATATGAAGTTCTTTAACCATTGCAATACATCACACGGTATGCATTCAAGAGTGGACTTGGATTAGCAAATTTGGTGAGATAATGCTTAGGTTGACATGTTTAACCATAAACAAGTCCAGCATGTAGCAGCGGCCGTGGTGTTGGGTCAGGATTCCAACTATGGAATATACTTCGGCATCAAGATCAAGGCTGAAGTCAAATGCCCTGCCTTGGAATAGTTCCATGTCCCTTAAGATTGCAGGATTGTGAAAACGCAGGAATAGGAAAAATGTAAAGTTGTAATGTCATGTACCATGGAATCCTATAGGTTTGAAAATAGGGGAATTTTTTATGCAGAGACCGAGTGTTGTTTATCAAGTTTTGTATCTGCTTGATGCTACATTTTTAAGCTAATAGAAACGCCCTTTATCGAAAAATAGGGGAATTCTACAAAATGTGCCTTTAAATGGTGCACAACAAACAAACACCATTAGAGGACCGATGGGAGAGGGTAGAGAGTAATAAAGTGAAGTGCATTGGACTTTTCAAAGGAAAATTAAAATGAAGTTTGAATTCATATTGAAATTCCTATGGAATAAGGGCATAGGAAAGGACTCCATATGAGTTTGGTAACCCTAGCTAGTCTTGTGATCCAAAGGGTTGCTACCGCACCGCCTGACTCCCCATAGCCCATGGACCATTCTTTGCATTATTAGAAACTACAATATTATATGGGACTGACTAAGTGCAAATCACCTAAAAACTTAAACTGGGTCAATCGATCTGCCGGGATCTATTTCAGTCGTTGGATAGAAAATGAATGGTTCAACTCATGTCTTCTTCCTCCAACCGTTCTTCCTCCTAGAAATAGATCGCGGTCTCCTTTCTCCCGCCGCTTGCTACCACCAGCCAGACCGCCTGCTGTCGCCGTCCGCGGTGGCTGGCGTTGCTGCGCCGGCCTCGCCGCCCCGCCCTCCAACAACCGCCACCCACCGTCGTGCTTTCGTCGCCCCAGCCATCCCTCTAACCCTCGGCCATGAACATTTTTTTCGGTGAACTGCACCCCCATCCCCAACACCCCTAAGATCATGGGTCAGCCTGGCACCCTAGATAGATCATGGGGCAGCCTACCACCCTAAGTTAGATCATGGCGTAGCTTCTCCGGCGAGTGGCAACTCCTTCTTCCTTCCCACCGGCGACTGCCTCCTTCCTATGAAAATCAATCGACTCAAATTCTATTTTCAGGTGACTTACATTTAGCTATGTGCGCATAAATTTGGGCAATATGGAACTGCCGAGACGACGTCATTTTAAACAAACAGAACATTACAATTTTTTTGCAGGTCATCTACACAGCCAAGGAGCATATGGCTTATGGGTGCAACCGTTGAAAGGAGCTTGGCTCTCCTTCACACACAAGGTAGAGTGCGTCATTGACGAGCTCGCATGATGCCTGTCCAAGAACAGGGTTGCTAAAGGTCACATTGGCAATGTCACGGTAGTGCAACGGTGTGTCATCATGAGCTGCGTCCAGCCACTCGTTTTCATTGGGCAATGATGACACGAACTCAGGTGGAGATTGGTTTGGTGAGATGGTTGTACAGCAGGAGATGGTGCAGGAACAAGGGAAGGTGATCCCCCTACAGCTGCACTTGGTGTGGAAGGAGCAATTTCTTGGGTCTTCGTGATGATGAAGTCGCTGGATGGTGGATCTGAGCTGACAGTCGCTCAATCCCAGTTGGCCTCTTCATCAAAGATGACATCGCGGGTGATATGGACATGCTTGTTCACTGGATCGTATGCGCGATAGCCCTTAACGCGCTCGTCGTAGCCGATGAAGGCCATGGCGGAGCTGTGGTCATCAAGCTTGCGAAGTTGCGGGCGCACCTCCTTGAGGTACACCACACCCAAAGGTGTGCAGGTGCTGGACATCGGGCTTCCTTCCATGCCAGGCCTCAAATGGTGTCATGCAGGGGCGGAGCTCTGTAGGGGCCGACCTGGGCCATGGCCCGCCCAGGAATTTGACCAAATATTTTTACCTATATGTCTACCTAACCTAGCCGACACACGCACATGCACAACATCCCCTGCTCTCCTCGTCTCATGCATGCACCGCACGAAATAGGCACATCGTCCCCAAATCCCATCCTTTCAGCATGTAGCCGCACCCGACGGTCGTGGACAGGGAGCATCGGCCACCGCAGCGCGCTGCCCGCCATCTCGCGGAGTAACCACCGCAGTGCTGCCTGCCGAGATCTCGCCTCGGCATGACCTGCTCCCTCCCAACCATTCCTGTGGTTGTTCTGCTCCAAACCTCCAACTCCATTCCAAGGCTCCAACACGGCAACATGTTAAGCAGGGGAGTTAGAGTAAAAGGCCTACTGTTTTCTATGATTTGATTCACGATTTACTTCTTTTGTTCATTACCCTTTTAGTTTCTACACAGAGGGTTGAACATGTATTTTATAGTATGAAGACTATTAAGACAAGATTAGGCAATAATATGGAAGATGAAAATCTTGCTAATAACATGTTAGTTTATGTAGAGGGTGGAATTCAGAAGAACTACAACCACGAAGATGTCATCGCATATTTTAGAAGCAAAAAGGATGGGAGAGTTGATTTTAGAAGCAAAAAGGATCGCCGTAGTAACTTAACAGTTCTTCATGGTTGAACGGACTTTTTGGAACAGAAACATTTATTTATACACACACACACACACACACATGTGCTCTCTCCATCTTGTAACATGTGCTCATGATTTAATTTTTTTTAAGTTCTACTCTTCTTCAGTGTGGGCCGCCCAACTCTTTCTTTCAAGCTCCGCCACTGGTGTCATGCCAGCCAGACTTTCGGTGGGGACTCGGTTCAGCAGGAAAATTGCAGTTGTGACCGCCTCCTCCTAAAATTCTGCTAGGAGCTTCCTTTGTTTCAGCCGGCCACGAGCAATGGCGACCACCGTCTGATTCTAGTGTTCTACCGACCATGCAGCTCTAGCAGTTTTTATTAGAGCTTCATGCAGCTCCATCAGTTTCTGGTACATGCAAAAACCAAATTGAACTACTGCTGTCTAGATGCATACACTACCTCACTGAGGGCATTTCTAACCAATCAGTGGAGTAAAAGGCTTAGTGGAGTATAAATAATCCACTAAGTTTTGGCCAGACCTAGCCGATCCTTTAAATACAACGGAGTAAAAAAAATTCTAAACTTTGCAATTCTAGTATAAATTGCAACTACATATTGGCACACATATATAAACTAAACATAAATTTGAATGTTCAACCAAATTACGAATATAGTTTACAAACCGAATTCAAAGTTTACAAACCAAATTTAAACACGCCGAATGGTTCAAATGTAGCAACTAGCATTTCATAGAACAACTATGACTCGCTTAGACGTTGTCAATGACGCTCAACAAGATCTTGTTGGAGCTGAGTATGAACTTGACGGTTCTCGATCTTGCAATGCGCCTCAAGGAATGTCAAGATCCTGTTTGTATCATACTCTGACTAACCGGAGTCATGTTGGTGATGTACCAAAAGTTCTAAGGAATATCTCTCTCGTATTCAGTGATCATGTTATGCAATATGATGCAACAAGTCATGATCCACCATAGAACCTTGGAGTTCCAGTACTCGGTAGGGCCACAAACAATTGCAAAGCGCTTCTGAAGCACACCGAAGGCTCTTTCCACATCTTTCCTTGCAGCTTCTTGACATTGGGCAAAGTGAGTGTTTTTGTTACCTTTTGGACGTAGATTTGTTTTGACCAAGGTGGCCCATATGATGGATAGATGCCATCCGCAAGGTAGTAACGCATCGAGTAATTGTGCCCATTGACCAAGTAGTTGCAAGTGGGAGCTTCACCTTTTATAAGCCTTGAAAACATAGGTGATCTCGATAGCACATTCAAGTCATTGTGAGAGCCAGGCAGACAAAAGAATGAATGCCATATCCAAAGATGCTTCGATGCAACTGCCTCAAGAATGATCGTTGGATTGTTGACGTGGCCTTTGTACTGACCCTTACAACTTCCAGGACAATTCTTCCATCTCCGGTGCATACATCCAAGTGATCCAAGCATCCCTGGTCATCCTCTTGCTTCACTCCAAGTCATCAGCCTCCGGGTGTCTTCCTCCGTTGGTGCTCTCAAGTACTCCGGGCCGAAGACAGCGACCACTGCTTTGGTGAACCTTTGAACAGCCTCCAAGATTGTGTCTTCGCCAATGCGTACATAGTCATCAATTGCATCGACATAACACCCATATGCCAAGACTCGAACAGCCCCAATGCATTTCATCAGAGGGCTTGCACTGATCTCTCCAGATGCATTTCTCCGGAGTTTGAACCAGTCATCATATCTCTCAACGGCTTTTGCAATGGTTAGAAAATGACTTGTGTGCATCTGAAAGCGTTGACGAAAGTACTTCTCCTGATAGGTTAGGTTTGGATCAAAGTAGTCTCTCATGATCTTGGCATGGCCCTCCACTCTATCACGGTTGATGTGTATGCGTCCAAATTCTGATCCTCTCCTCGGCCGCCAAATATCATCGTGAAAATCAAGCCTAAAAGGTGTCAAAGTCATCGTCGTCTTCTTCCTCCTCTTCGGATGACGACGAGTCCTCCGATGCCATCTCCCTCAACCTCTTCATCAACAATCCAAACGGTTCGGTTGAATCCAAACGGCTCGGTTCAAAGAGAAACAAACAAAAAAACTCACCTAGGCAATTCTTCGAACACTTGGGGTGCGGTGGTGGTGCAAAAGCCGTCCGGCGTGGTTTAGACTGAACCAGCGAGCGGCGGATGACCTGCAGCGGTGCGCAAGCAAGGTGAGATGCGGCGGGAGCTAGAAAAAGAAGAAACTCGAAAGAAAACAGATAATCAACAATGGTGACGGCGGCGACATTTCACCTTGATTCCGGTGACGGCGATGGGGCCAAACGGGCTGGTCGACGGGCAGAACGGCGGCGAAGGGTAAGGGATGACGACGACGGCGGCGTTTCACCTTGATTTCGGCAACGGCGATGGGGCCAAACGGGCTGGCCGGCAGGCAGAACGGCGGCGGAGGGCAAGGGATGGACACGGCGGAGCGGCGGGGGACCGGCAGGAGGCGCGCCGGCGAAGATGCAGTGGAAGCACAGACGCGAGAGAGAGCCGCAGAATTTCACTCGACCGCGTATCGATGGAGTAAAATAGGGAAACTTTTGGGGCCGGAGTAAAAATTTACTCCACTAACCGCAGATAGGGGATCGGCTAGGTGCCGGTTAGTGGAGTAAAATCGAAATTTTACTCCACTAACTGATTATAGGGTATCGGTTAGAAATGCCCTAAGGAAGCTCCACCCGGCCTACTACTTCTTCCTCACTAAGTAAATACTCCCTCCGTTCTAAAATAAGTGTCAGCATTAGTACTTGTTATCTAGTCTTATTTCTGCCGGTTGTGGCCTTATTATCTTTTTAACTCTTTTTCATCTGAAAAAGAACTTTTTTCAAGATTTTGTACCGCACTACGTATTTGTTGGAGGCTTCGTTTAATAATATGGCTACATGCATCATTGCAATGAAGAGCCCCGGGTAATCCTTCTTTTCAAATAGAAAAATATTTAGCTAGCTATTCTGGTATTATATATCAAACAGGAAATCTATGTATGGAATGAATGAAATCAGAAAAATCACAAAGGACGACTCCAAATGCTAGATGGATTACTTGTATGTACAATCACAAGCTAATCTTACTAAAAAAATCACAAGCTAATCAACGACGGCACACGAGTCTCGGTCAAACAAAATCCACTAGCGATCTGCACCTCCCAGTCTTTCAGCGACGATCTCCGAGGTGGCGGTCTCATCAACCACCGCGTCGGCCGCCTTGCCGCGGCAGGCCACCTCGGCGCGGCACACCGGGCACCGGCGGCTCTGGCGTAGCCACGAGTCCACGCACTGCGCATGGAACCCATGGTGGCACCCCGGCAGAACGCGGCACCGGTCGCCCCCCTGGAACGCCTCCAGGCACACCGCGCACTCGCCGGCGCCGGTCCCCACGGCGGCGGCGGCCTTGAAGTCCTGGCAAGGCAGCTCGCCCAGCTCGTCGGCCGTCAGACCCGCCGCTTCCGCCTGCTCCTGGTCCCGCTCCCGCGCCGCGCCGCGCAGCCGCAGCACGGCGCCCCGCCGGACCGCCCAGACGATGACGAGGACGTGCAGCGCGAGCATGAGCACGACGCCGGCGATGAGGAAGAGCACGGAGACCGCCATCCGCGCCATGCAGACGCGCAAACTGATCTTCGCTGAGAGTAGAGTTTAAAGCAAAGGCTGTACACAAGTAGGCAGACGATCCAAGACGCAAGTTGCCAAGTAGAACGAACCAGTTCTCACTGCTTCTCGGAGACAAGTCAATCACTCAACTGCAATACTGCATCTCTCCGTCAATCTTCCATATATTTGCATGCTTATCTTGTTCCTCAGTTTGACAAAACCGCTGTCCTTAAAAGCGACATCATGTGCCGTTGTGTACGCTCCTCCATGTGTCTTTATCAGATCGTCTCCATTGCGGGGCGGAAGCAGCGTCTGATTAGATTAACCGGTTAGCAAGAGCAACGTTGTGAATGGTGTTTACCGGAAAGAAAGGGACGCGCCGGTGGGATGCCGGACTGGCGAGAGTGCGAGCTACGCTCGTTTAATCGTTTTTCTTCGATCCCTTATTTGGGTTCATGTGACTGCGTGGCGTGGCTTCCAGCTCCAGGTTCTGAATAAACTTGCAACGGTCGCGATCTGGAACTTCGGCTGCAGCTACCCCCTCCCTCCAAAAAAATCTTGTCCTAAACTTGTCTCTCGAATGAATGTATTTAACACTAACTTAATGTTAGATATTAGATACATTCATTTGAGGGACAAGTTTTTTCGGATAAAAGGAGTACGTGTTAGACAAATGACAAGGTGGTTTGGTTTGTCTTTCGGACACGTAGCGGTAACTATGGTTGGCTTAATGAGGCCACAAAAAAAAGTAAAAACTAGTGTAAAATGCATTATCCTCCAAATGTAGTACATATTAGTGTGAAAAACATATAATTAAATTTAATGTAAAAACCACTGTGAAATGAAGTAGACTCCGTAAGTTGCATTACACATTCATGTAGAATCGTTGTATAAACTGACATAAAAACACTGTAGAGACTTGTGTGAAAGTGGTAGTGAAAATACATGTAGGCCACTAAGGGCATCTTCAACGGCGACCCGTAAATGAGCAATGCTACGCAGCTGATGTTTTTCAGCCGACGCATGCACGACATTGGTTAATAATCGTTAGATTAAATCCCTACGTAACTAAGGACCGTCTGATCCTACTATCGCCCACCTGTCGTACATAAAAGGTCGTGTGTGGAGCTATTCCGCCCGTAAATTTCCTCCCACATCCGACCGTGGACAGGGGGACAAGTTCGCGGACATGGATGCGAGAGACCGCCATTTAACGGTGCCCACATAAATCAGGTCACCAATTCGAATTCGTTCAAACACGGCCGGATTTCATATAAACATGACAGATTTCATTACATTTACATCAACCAAGCGGTGCTCGTCCGGCTCTGGAGGTATAATTAATACACCTAATCTATGATCGCCGGCGCCCGTTCCTCATGACCGGCCATGAGCCCCGAGAACTGAATCTTTACTTTCTTTAGTTCCGCCTCGACCCTCTCCAGTTCTGCCTCCGTAACCTCCGCCTCCGGAGACCCAGAAAGTGAAGCTGTCCGCCTCCACATCACCGCCAAGCGACTAAACGGCCGCCAAAGATTAGCCCACCAAGCTTGACTTCAACAAGAGGAGAGGAGCGGTAGCTTTCTTGGGACCCGAGCGGCGGAGACCTACCGTGCACTACTCTTCCTCGCTGCCAGCGGCGCCCACGGATGTGCCGACTTCGTGGTCATGGCGGCGGGGCGCGGCCTCGACGGAGCCGACGATGTCCTCCTCCTCCTCCTCGTCGGTCTCGCCGAACACCGCCTCACCAGCCTCGTTGCCCTCCTTGTAGGCAGCCGCCAGTTTCGACGCCCGCTGGCGATACCCCCAGCGGCAAGGCAGAGCGGTAGGAGTCGAGCAACGCCGCCTGCTGCATCAGGTCCACATCCAGCGCGATCGACCTGCCGGCGGCGAGCTGCTCGTCTGCCTGAAGGTTCTCCTGGAGGAGCTGCTGGTTGTGGGGGCGGCGTCGAAACGCGCCTCCCGGAACTACTCCTCCCGCTCCTCCCGCGCCATGTCCAAGTAATGGGCATGGGCCTCGCCGATGGTCATGGTGTAATGCACCGGCAAGGGTGGCACAGAGGAGGAGGGTGGCGCGACTCGTCGCCGCCCGCGTCCTCCATTGAGACGTTGTCATCCTTCGGCAGCAATGACGGTCATCTCCTCTTTTGGTCCAGCGTCAGCCCGTCCCAGAGAGCTTTGACGCGGGAGGAATCCATGGTGGGAGTGGTGCAGAGAGGGATCGGAGGTGGATGAATGCGCTTATCCCAGGGACGCGGTTTATATAGAATGGTGGGCCGTGGAGGGACGGACGGGTAGTGTCAGAGTAGCCGCCTCGGCAACTGCGTGCCATTAATGTGGGCGACAGACGGACAGGTGGCTGGCCGCCGTGTGGTTTGAACGCGAAGTAGTCGCCTGCAGTGGGAAGCGGCGCGGGCGGCACTCTCTCGGCCGGCGCGCCGCTTCAATGCCAGTGCTAGTAAGCGGTTGCGTTCGCTCTGGCCGACCATGATTGCGGGCACTGACGCTCTGGAGTTGCGCTGACGTTTTGGGCGGGAAGCGTGCATGGGCGAGGGAGGGGGTTTGGGTGGGCCAGGGTGGTTAGAAGGGGGCGTGGGTATTGTTCGGACGCCCGTAAAGCCCCCAATATTTGTCTTCGGTTTATGAGAGATAGTACGTCCGGACCGTGCTACTTTTTGAGCTTGCGTTGATTTTTTCCTTGAAGAGGAAATAGTGATGCAGCAAAGCAGAGATAAGTATTTCTCTCAGTTGAGAACCAAAGTATCAATCCAATAGGAGCCATAAGCAAGTCTCCAATCTATGCACCTGCACAAACTAACAAACACTTGCACACAACGCGAAAAAGGGGTTGTCAATCCCTTCACGGCCACGAACAAGAGTGAGATCTAATAGATAGATGTAAAACAAATAAAAGTAAATACAACTCAGCAAGGTATTTTTGTATTTTTGGTTTTATAGATCTAAAAATAATAGATGGAAAATAGACACGGGGGGCATAGGTTTCACTAGAGGCTTCTCTCTCGAAGAAAGCAAACGGTGGGTGAACAAATTACTGTCGAGCAATTGATAGAAAAGCACAAAGTTATGACGATATCTAAGGCAATGATCATGAAAATAGGCATCACGTCCGTGACAAGTAGACCGAAACGATTCTGCATCTACTACTATTACTCGACCGACTCATGCCTGCATCTACAGTATTAAGTCCATAAGAACATAGTAACGCTTTAAGCAAGATGACATGATGTAGAGGGATAAACTCAAGCAATATGATATAAACCCCATATTTTTATCCTTGATGGCAACAATACAATATGTGCCTCGCTATCCCTACTGTCACTGGGTGAGGACACCGCAAGATTGAACCAAAAACTAAGCACCACTCCCATTGCAAGAACTACCAATCTAGTTGGCCAAACCAAACCAATAATTCGAAGAGAAATACAAAGATATCAAATCATGCATATAATAATTCAGAGAAGACTCAAATAATATTTATAGATAATCTGATCATAAATCCACAATTCATCGGATCTCGACAAACACACCGCAAAAGAATATTACATCGGATAGAACTCCAAGAACATCGAGGAGAACATTGTATTGAAGATCAAAGAGAGAGAAGAAGCAATCTGGCTACTAGCTATGGACCCGTAGGTCTGAGGTAAACTACTCACGCATCATCGGAAGGGCAGCAAGGTTGATGTGGATGCCCTCCGTGATCGAATCCCCCTCCGGCAGAGTACCAAAAGGCCTCCAGATGGGATCTCACGAGGTCAGAGACCAGCGGCAGTGGGAAAGTGTTTTCGTGGATGCTTCTAGGGTTTTGGGAATATTTCTGAATTTATAGGCCAAGGTAGGAGGTCAGGGGGTCTCCGAGGGGCCCACAAGCCCTAGGGGCGCCCCCTGGCTTGTCGTCTCCTCGGGGCTTCCCTGACTTGGACTCCAAGTCCTACGTGTGTCTTCTGGTCGAAGAAAAATCATCGCGAAAGTTTTATTCCGTTTGATATTCCGTTTCTGAAAAACTCAAAAACAAGGGAAAAATAGAAACTGGCACTGGGCTCTAGGTTAATAAGTTAGTCCCCAAAATAATATAAAATAGCATATTAATGCATATAAAATATCCAAAACAGATAATATAATAGCATGGAACAATAAAAAATTGTAGATACGTTGGAGACGTATCAAGGATCCCCAAGCTTAATTTCTGCTCGTCCTCGAGTAGGTAAATGATAAAATCAGAATTTTTGATGTGGAATGCTACCCAACATACTTAGTAATGTAATATATTTTATTTGGCATGAATATTCAGACCCGTATGATTCAAAACAAAAGTTCATTGACATAAAAACAATAATACTTCAAGCATACTAGAAAGCAAAATCATGGAGCTTCATATATAACATGGCTAAAGAAAGTTATCCCTATAAAATCATATAGTCTTGTTATGCTCCCTCTTCTCAACACAAAGTATAATTCATGCCCACCCCGGTGTCAGCCAAGCAATTGTCTCATACTTTTTAACACGCTTCAGCTTTTTCAACTCTTCACGCAATACATGAGCGTGAGCCATGGACATAACATTATGGGTGGAATAGAAAGTGGTAGTAGACAAAATAAGGGAGAAAGTCTCACATCAACTAGGCAAATCAATGGACTATGGAGATGTCCATCAATTGATATCAATGTGAGTGAATAGAGATTGCCATGTAACAGATGCACTAGAGCTATAAGTGTATGAAAGCTCAAAAGAAAACTAGTGGGTGTGCATCAACTTGCTTGCTCATGAAGACCTAGGGCATTTGAGGAAGTCGATCGTTGGAATATACAAGCCAAGTTCTATAAAAAATCCCACTAGTAGTATATGAAAGTGACAAAATAGGAGACTCTCTATCATGAAGAACATGATGCTACTTTGAAGCACAAGTGTGGAAAACGATAGTAGCATTGTCCCTTCTCTCTTTTTCTCTCTTTTTTTCTTTTTTTTATAGACTCCTTTTTAGACTATTTTCTCTTTTTTTTATGTTGGGCACTTTGGCCTCTTTTATTTGGGCTCTTTTGGCCTCTTTTTTTATAACCTCGCATGGGACAATGTTCTAATAATGATGATCATTATACTTTTATTTACTTACAACTCAAAATTACAACTCAAGGTAAACTCAAACTCATAACGACGGAACGGTGGAGTTACATGGCAAATATATCTCGGAATGGCTATGAAAATGCCATAATAGGTAGGTATGGTGGCTGTTTTGAGGGAGGGTATAAGGTGGGTTTAATGCACCGGCGAAAGTTGCGGGGTACTAGAGTGGCTAGCAAATGTGGAAGGGTGAGAGTGCGTATAATCCATGGACTCAACATTAGTCATAAAGAACTCACATATTTATTGCAAAAAATCTATTAGCCCTTGAAGCAAAGTACTACTACGCATACTCCTAGGGGAGAGGTTGGTAGGAGTTAACCATCGCGCGCTCCCGACTTTCACACAAAGGAAGACAATCAAGAATAAATTGCGCTCCAACTTCGTCACATAACTAGAAGACCATACGTGCATGCTATGGTAATCACAAACCTTAATGCAATTATTTCTTTGACTCCACGATTTACTACTAGCGTGACTCTAATATCACCAACTTCATATCTCAAAACAAATACAAGGAATCAAACTTTTCATATATTCAATGCTCTTTATGAAAGTTTTTATTATATCTCCTTCGGATGCCTATCATGTTAGGAATAAATTCACAACCTAAGAAAATTACCATGCTGTTTAGAGACTCTCAAAATAATATAATTGAAGCATGAGAGTTCATCAATTTCTCCAAAATAACATCACCGCCCGTGCTCAAAAAGATATAAGTGAAGGACTAGAGCAACTACCCTAGCTCAAAAGATATAAGTGAAGCACAAAGAGTATTCTAATAAATTCACGATTAATGCATGTCCCTCTCAAAAGGTGTGTACAGCAAGGATGATTGTGGCAAACTAAAAAGCAAAGACTCAAGACATACAAGACGCTCCAAGCAAAACACATATCATGTGGTGAATAAAAATATAGCCTCAAGTAAATTTACCGATGGATTGAAGACGAAAGAGGGGATGCCATACGGGGCATCCCCAAGCTTAGATGCTTGGTTTTCCTTGAATATTACCTTGGGGTGCCTTGGGCATCCCCAAGCTTAGGCTCTCGCCACTCCTTATTCCATAGTCCATCAAATCTTTACCCAAAACTTGAAAACTTCACAACACAAAACTCAACAGAAAACTTATGAGATCCGTTAGTATACTAAAGCAAATCACCACTTTTAGGTACTATTGTGAACTCATTCTAATTTTATATTGGTGTAATATCTAGTGTATTCCAACTTCTCCATGGTTCATACCCCCCGATACTACCCATATATTCATCAAAATAGGCAAATAACACAATGAAAACAGAATCTGTCTAAAAAGAACAGTCTGTACTAATCAGTATTCCGCATACTTCTGTAACTCCAAAAATTCTGAACAATTAGGACAACCTGGTAAGTTTGTATATCAATCTTTTGTAAAAAAAATCAGATCAAAATCATGCTTCTGTGATTTTCAAAAATTATTTTACTGGGCACAAAAGTTTATATTTTTCAGCGAGATCAAATCAACAATCTTCCAAACTATCCCAAAGGTCTTACTTGGCACAAACACCAAATTGAAACTTGAAAACACATCTAACCAGAGGCTAGATGATATATTTATTCAAAAACTGGAACAAAAAATCAAGAAAAAATAAAATTGGGTTGCCTCCCAACAAGCGCTATTGTTTAACGCCACTAGCTAGGCAAAAAGCAACGATCTAGGTATTGTCATCTTTGGTATTCATACCATAAGTAGCCCTCATAATAGATTCATATGGTAACCTAATTTTTTTTATTGGAAAGTTTTCCATGCCCTTCCTTAATGGAAATTGGAATCTAATGTTTCCTTCTTTCATATCAATAATTGCACCAATCGTTCTAAGGAAAGGTCTACCTAGAATAATAGGGCATGTTGGATTGCAATCTATATCAAGAACAATAAAATCTACGGGCACATAATTCCTATTTGGAACAATAAGAACATCATCAATCCTTCGCATAGGCTTTTTAAAAGTGGAATCCGCTAGATGCAAATTCAAAGAACAATCATCAAGTTCATGAAAACTTAGCACATCACATAAAGTTTTTGGAATCGTTGAAACACTAGCACCCAAATCACGTAAAGAATTACACTCATAATCTTTAATCTTGATTTTAATAGTAGGTTACCAATCATCGTAAAGCTTTCTAGGGATTGAAACTTCCAACTCAAGTTTTTCTTCAAAAGATTTCATCATAGCATCAACAATATGTTTCGTAAAAGCCTTATTTTGATTATAAGCATGAGGAGAATTTTACATGGATTGCAGGAAATACAATCTATCAAAGAACAACTATCATAATTAAAATCCTTGAAATCCAAAATAGTGGGTTGATCACTAGCTAAAGTTTTGAACTCTCCAATCCCACTTTTATCAATTTTTTCACTAAGATCTTTACTCTCCAAATTATCGGGACGCCTTTCATCTAAAGTTGACTCATCACCAGTCCCTTCTTTATGAAGATTTATATTAGCAAACAAAGATTCAATAGGAGTCAAGCCAAGCATCTTAAGATCTTCATCATTATTATCACAAAACTAGAATAACGCGTTTTTTCTAGCAATTCTCTTTTAGCACGCAATCTAGCCGCTCTCTCTTTACTCTCACTAATAGAAATTTGCATAACTTCCAGAGACTCATTAATATCATGCTTTGGTGACATAGATCTAATTTTCAAAGAATCAATCTCATGAGAAATTCTATCAACATTCCTAGCCAAATCATCAATCTTAAACAATTTTTCCTCTACCATAGCATTGAAAATCTTTTGAGAATTTAAAAATTCTTTAATTGTACTCTCTAGGTCAGAGGGAATCTTATTATCATTTCCATAAGAATTGTTGTAGGAATTACCATAATTATTAGAGGAATTACTAGGAAACGGCCAAGGGTTGAAATTACCTCTATACGCGTTATTACCAAAATTGTTCCTACCAACAAAATTCACATCCATAGATTCATTATTATTCTCAAGAAAATTAGACAAAGGCATATCTTTAGGATCTATAGGAGCACCCTTGCTAGCAATTAATTTCATAAGATCATCCATCTTTCCACTCAAAACATTTATTTCTTCAATCGCATGCACCTTTTTACTAGTAGATGATCTTTCGGTATGCCATTGAGAATAATTTACCATAATATTATCTAGGAGTTTAGTAGCTTCTCCCAATATGATTTTCATAAAAGTACCTCCCGCAGTGGAATCTAAAAGATTTCTAGATGCAATGTTCAATCCGGCATAAATTTTTTGTATGATCATCCATAAACTTGAACTATGAGTAGCGCAATTTCTTATCATCAATTTCATCCTCACCCAAGATTGTGCAACATAATCATGATCCAGTTGCTTAAAATTCATTGTATCGTTCCTAAGAGAGATGATCTTAGCAGGAGAAAAATACTTGGAAATAAAAGCATCTTTACACTTATTCCATGAATCAATACTGTTTTTAGGCAAAGATGAAAATCAAGTTTTAGCACGATCTCGTAGTGAGAACGGAAATAGCTTCAATTTCACAATATCATTATCCACATCTTTTTTTCATTTGCATATCACATAATTCAACGAAAGTATTTAGATGGGATGCAGCATCTTCATTAGGACTACCGATTTTTTTTCTTTCATAACAAGATTCAACAAAGCGGCATTAATTTCATAAGATTCCGCACTAGTGGCGGGAGCAATCGGGGTACTAATAAAATCATTATTATTAGTGTTGGAAAAGTCATACAACTTAGTATTTTCTTGAGTCGTTGTGACAAAGCAAGCGATCTAGCACACAAGCAAACAAAAAGACGAACGGAAAAGGAGCAAATAAAAAGGCAAATTTTTTTGTGTTTTTCTGAAAACGTTTTAGAAGTGGGGGAGATGAAAACGAGAGGAAAATGGCAAATAATGTAAGTGCAAGAGATGAGAGTTTATGACAAGTACTTGGTAGGCTTGATGTAGAACCTCCCCGGCAACGACCCCGAAAATTCTTCCTGCTACTTCTTGAGCTTGCATTGATTTTTCCCTTGAAGATGAAAGGGTGATGCAGCAAAGCAGAGATAAGTATTTCCCTCAGTTGAGAACCAAGGTATCAATCCAGTAGGAGCCACAAGCAAGTCTCCAATCTATGCACCTGCACAAACTAACAAACATTTGCACACAACGCGAAAAAGGGGTTGTCAATCCCTTCACGGTCACAAACAAGAGTGAGATCTAATAGATAGATGTAAAACAAATAAAAGTAAATAAAACTCGGCGAGGTATTTTTGTATTTTTTGTTTTATAAATCTGAAAATAATAGATGGAAAATAGACCCGGGGCCCATAGGTTTCACTAGAGGCTTCTCTCTTGAAGAAAGCGAACGGTGTGTGAACAAATTACTGTTGAGCAATTCATAGAAAAGCGCAAAGTTATGATGATATCTAAGGCAATGATCATGAATATAGGCATCATGTCCGTGACAAGTAGACCGAAACGATTCTGCATCTACTAGTATTACTCCACACATCGACCGACTCCTGCATGCATCTAGAGTATTAAGTTCATAAAACAGAGTAACGCTTTAAGCAAGATGACATGATGTAGAGGGATAAACTCAAGCAATATTATATAAACCCCATCTTTTTATCCTTGATGGCAACAATACAATACGTGCCTGGCTACCCCTACTGTCACTGGGTAAGGACACCGCAAGATTGAACCAAAAACTAAGCACCACTCCCATTGCAAGAACTACCAATCTAGTTGGCCAAACCAAACCAATAATTCGAAAAGAAATGCAAAGATATCAAATCATGCATATAAGAATTCAGAGAAGACTCAAATAATATTCATAGGTAATCTCATCATAAATCCACAATTCATCGACTCTCGACAAACTCATCGCAAAAGAAGATTACATCAGATAGAACTCCAAGAACATCGAGGAGAACATTGTATTGAAGATCAAAGAGAGAGAAGAAGCCATCTAGCTACTACCTATGGACCCGTAGGTCTGAGGTAAACTACTCACGCATCATCGGAAGGGCAGCAAGGTTGATGTAGATGCCCTCCGTGATCGAATCCCCCTCCGGCAGAGTACCGGAAAAGGCCTCCAGATGGGATCTCACGAGGTCAGAGACCTGCGGCGGTGGAAAAGTGTTTTCGTGGATGCTTCTAGGGTTTTGGGAATATTTCTGAATTTATAGGCCAAGGTAGGAGGTCAGGGGGTCTCCGAGGGGCCCATAAGCCCTAGGGGCGCGCCCCTGGCTTGTCTGCTCCTTGGGGCTTCTCTGACTTGGACTCCAAGTCCTACGTGTGTCTTCTGATCCAAGAAAAATCATCGCGGAAGTTTTATTCTGTTTGGACTCCGTTTGATATTCCTTTTTTTAACTCAAAAACAATGAAAAAACAGAAACTGGCAGTGGGATCTAGGTTAATAAGTTAGTCACAAAAATAATACAAATAGCATATTAATGCATATAAAACATCCAAAACAGATAATATAATAGCATGAAACAATCAAAAAT
This sequence comes from Triticum aestivum, assembly GCF_018294505.1. NCBI lineage: Eukaryota > Viridiplantae > Streptophyta > Magnoliopsida > Poales > Poaceae > Triticum > Triticum aestivum. The sequence goes on along the minus strand of NC_057811.1, from coordinate 402,391,932 downwards.
TATAGATACGTTGGAGACGTATCAGACCGCGCTTCGGACCAATATAGGACTGCGTTGGTGGTTTTCGTGACCAGACAGCGCGGTCCAGACGGATGCAGGTAGTTTGAGAGTGGGATTTGGAGATGCCCTAAAACTAGTCATAGTGGGAGTAACATAGCTAGTACGCATGCAATGCCAACTAGGTATATTAGTGAAGACCACAACAGTTAATAATAAGACAGTCCCTTTTAGCAAAAAGTAAATGATATATCTGTACCTAATCCAGAAATAAGAGACCAATGTTCCTACAAGGCTCCTGAGAGCTCAGACGAATCTGGCCGTCCGTTGCGTTCGCTTGATGCGTTTCCCGCCGTCGGATCCACCGCGTGGAAGAGCTCGTCCGTCGGATCTGGGATGAGCACTATAGGAATGAATAGTTACCCCCGTTTCGTGCCATCGCCTGTAAAATTGGGTGGCTGTGGAGGGCATTTTCGTAATTTTGCCTAGGGGTGTATAAAAGGCGACAACCCGTGTGGAGATGACCTAGCCGCTCCACAGCCCGCACTCGCGCCCCCTCCCTCGTCCTCGTTGCCCTGCCCGCATCGCCCCACCCTCTCCTCTCCTTCTCCCTCCCTCAGTCCTCGCCGCCCCGCCCGCATCGCCCCGCCCTCTCCTCTCCCTGTCCCTCCCTCAGTCCTCGCTGCCCACATCGCCGATGCCCCTCAAACCACGCCGCGGTGGACCTCTCTCCTCGTCTCCCTCGCGCCACGCCGCCTGCAACCTCCCCCCTCCCGTCATCAAAAAGGAAGGGGAGAGAAGAGGGAGAGCGAGCAGGTTCGGCGACAGCCAAGGGCTCGCAGATCCGCCGGCGCCATCGTCCGACCTCGGCCTCTGAGTGTGCTCACGCCATGGCCTGCTCGAGACGCCGCCCTTCCCCCCTGCTCCAACCCTAACCCTAGCATTGCTGCTGCTGGTCAAGGTGCTCTTGGCCCCTCCCTTCCCCTCATGTTGCTGCTGTTTTTGGCCCTTCCCCTCCCCTCATGTTGCTGCTGCTTTTGGTACACAGGTGCACGCACGCGTCCAGCAGCGACCCCTAGCCTCGGACGGCAGCAGCGACCATCACCAACGACGGCAGCTACAGGGGTGTGATTTGGTTCTGCAGATCAAGCCCTTTTCTCCTCCTCCTTTCCACTCCTCTTCATTTCCAGGGTTAGGTGCAGGGCTAGCCAATGATGGCCTTTTTTCTTGTCTTGATTCTGGTAAAGGCAGGAGTATTATTCTCTTTGCTTGTTTTGTGGAGTGTACCTCTATGCCCTTTGTTTCTTTGTGCATGGAATGCTGGTGGTCTTGTTCCTTTGTGCATGAAAGGCTGGCTTGTTTGGAATTAGTGGTATAGCTAGGTTCCAAGTAAGAGGGGTGTTTGTTTGTATGTTGGATATAAAAATATAAACATGATCTTCATCTGCTCCTTTGTTTCTACATGGATCACATGGTCATGTTATGCGGGAGGAAAAGAGATTGCAGATCACGAGCTTGCAAGGCTAATTGGTTAGCGATTCTTTATCTTTGAGGTTCACCACGACCACATTGCAGGTATACTTCTATCTCTTTTAAAAAGGTGTATCTTTATGATTGCTGTTTTGTGAATCTGCTACTGCCCATTTCTTATATATTGCTATACCTTCTATGATAAAGTTGAGTACATTTATTGCATCTCAACATTTCACCCTTTGTGTTTTACCAAGATATACCAAGGAAATGATCTTATCTTCCTGCAGGTTGTTTTCATTGTTTTTTCTTAAATTAACAAGATGGTTTCTTTGACCATCCGTATATTTGACCTTTCGTTATAATAATTGGTGTTGATTTTCTATCATCTTCTTTTCTGGATATTGTTCATCTTTTGGTTTTCATTACCTTGTTTTATCTCCAGTAATTTAATCTTTTATTGATTTCACATGGTTTTGCTGCTCTAGGTTCGTAACCTGATCAGTATGCTTATATTTGGGTGTTCAGTTAGCCAATTTATCCACCTTATTTATTTTACTTATTAGGTTTTATGCGTGTATGGCTCCCCTAAAAAGCAGTCCTCTTTGGTGCAGCATGTTCTTCCATTTGCTTGATTGATTGGTGAGCCCTGCTGCATTTATTTATGGGAGGAGGCGTTTGATAGATAGGGATTATCAGTAGAAGAAACTGCTATATAGGGATGACCCTTGCATGTGTATGAAAGAAAATTTTGATGTAGGTCTCGGGCTTTCTTGGGTTTATTAAGTGGAAGAGCTAGATTGGCCAGCCTATACTGGATTGTACAGGAAGAACGTGATGTTGTTCTTTGCTGCTCGACCTGGCCTTGCTGCTCGACCACATTGCCCCTAGTAAACACGACGTAGGCAGATGTCATTTAGTTTCAATTAGCATTGGGCACTGGCTTATGCTGAATATTATAATTGTAGGAGCTTGCGGTCAAGCTGATTTATTGTCTCGAGAAGTGGGCCTTGGGAGTTGTTAATTGGCTAAACATGTACCTTCTGGGAGTTGTTTTATTTGATGGTTTGGTAAGTGGCTTGCTTCCAGCAATGGTTAGTTGTTTTTATATTTTGTTATAGCTACTAGATGGGTAATTGAGATTGAGACTGTATTCAACTGTTGATTTTCTTGATGTGCCTGAATTTGGTATAAGGTGTTTGTGTGTTTGGATGCTCTTCAACTTTTCTGGTTATACTAGATACTAATCTACAATTCTATATATGTCATGCTATTCGGCTTTGCATTTTCTTGATCTACCTGAATTGGTTCTATAGAGATGTCTGATGTATGCGCGCGCGCACGTGTGTGTGTGTGTGTGTGTGTGTGTGTGTGTGTGTGTGTTTAGGCGGTTTAGCCTCCTATTCGTTTCAACACTTAGTTTTAGGAGAATCAAGGAGGTTCTGTTAGGAGAATTTCCCTTTGTTTTCCATGGTTAATTAATCCTGGGACTATTAAAAAATGTAGATATCTTCGATATATATCTAAAGAATTGTGTGTTTAGTCATGGGCAACTATACGTTGTTTTGTCTCATGTACATCAAGAGAATTGCTAAAAAATACTTACTGAAGATGAAAATATAGATTGTACTACTGAAACTCAAAATATCGTTTACCCTTAGGGACTTTTGAGATATCAGTGTACCATTGTGGTGTTATATTTTGCATTGTGTTGACCTTTTTATTAGTTTCTGGTTCAGCTGCCTTCATCTGTACATATCCTTTTGGTATAATCATAAAACGAGATAATTGATTCGTCTTCTTTTGCCGTTTGGGATGGTACTTTCGTCCGAATAATAAATGATTGGGTGTAGGGAGAGGGGGTGTATCTCCATACCCTGTCCTCATCATGCTAATTGCATGTAATCTTTCTCTCTTTCATATATCTGATGGTAGTTTTTCTTTTTGAGGTTGTTATGTCCTCTCCTGATTATTCCTTTCCTGATGATTAATTCTAACTATTTGTTGTAGATGGCATTCAATGCACTGTCTGAACTCCATCCCGGTAACTCGCTCAAGCATTCCTGTGGGTATGTGTCACGTCTTTGGCATCACTGCGGTGGAACTGATAATGGGCCTAGCAAGCACACAGAGATATGGTTACACTTGACGCTAAGGTACCTAGATTCCTCGGCCTGGTCTATCATTTTGGCCATTCCGTTGCTTTTTGGATGCCTTTGTCTCCTCTTCTGACCCATGTTCTTTTCTCAGCAGGGTAACCATAGGTATGCAAACATCCCTGAAAAATTTGTGCACCAGTTTATGGATGTGTTCAAGAAGGCAGGGTCTATGGTATCCGCAAATTCTTAGTCTTCAGCAAGAAATATGTCTTGTGGCCAGTGGAGAGTCACAGTACATGATCAGGTTCAAAAGGTACACGATTGTTGTTTGGAGGGATGATCTAGAAGCAGAGTCTCCTTTCTGCAGTTATGCCCCGACACCAGTTAGTCAGCTTCCTAGGCCTATAAATATGCCCGAGTGTATCACAGGTATTTGATCCGTTGCCTATCATGCAATTATTTTGATATCGCCCATAGTTTCAGTCTGGTACTTATGTTCTTTCTATGGGTAGATGTGGTTGTTGTCCAGTAAGGTGAAGGTAGAGATTTTTGCGGTGTTTGGGCATTCGACGACCTCTAGGCAGAATATATATAAATCATGATTGCATAACCTGTGTGAATTGTGTGCATGTTGTCTAGTAAGTATAATGTTGTGGCATTTTACGTTTTTTCAGTTTTTGGATGAGATGGTTGTCATATAAGGCTTGTATCTTGCATTTCTAATATCATTTACTTCTTTTCCAAATGTAATATCTCAACTGAAAGCACACTAAGTTTCATCTTCTTCATGGTGTCTAGATTCTTCAGGTTGGTGAGAAGGATCGGGGCAACTTTATATCTATTGGGGCTTTGCTAAAGGCTTTTGAAGGTTAGCAAAGTTATCCGTATAAAATTCTTGAGTTATGTTTGTCATGGTAGAGACTTGAGAGTTGACTATATGACCTATCCCCGCTGCATTTTCTATTGGCCATGGAAGTTAGTGTGTTGGGGGGGACCACTTCTCTTTGTTGTTCATGCAACATTATCAAACACCACTTTGCATGTGATTACTACAGATTCTTTTATTAGTCTCTTACTACAGTTCAATAGGTTGCAGGGTAAACTTTTAACCTTCCAAACAAAATTAACACCGAAATCATTGGCACATTAATTGACATTGGAATTTTGTTATTTACCAATTCTTTTCTGACTGGAAGACACTTTTGTATGAGCTGCACTCTGATCTTCTGTACAAATTAATAGAAAATTCTGAACAGTCGCATTTTGTTACAGAATACAGATATATCTAGCGAACTTTGGTGGACAACTAATTTGCCAGGTAAATTGTCTTGAAGTCTGTAATTTGCTTTAAAACAGTCGCATGAACCTCATAATGTAACAAATTGCAGGCAGATGCTTTCCTCTGCTCGGTCAAAGATGTGTCAGTCCCAAGTACAGTCTATCAGCGGCTGCGCAACATTGAAATTGGCCAGAGGTAGGGTAATTGCTGGGGTACCTTATTGATTATGAGGTCATGTGGATCCTGCAAGTTTGTTTTCAGTTTATTTGGCATGCTTCTGGCAACTTGCTTTCCAGGAAATGAAAGATGCACTTTTTTCTTCTACAGATGATCATCAAACATAAGCTTAGGGATCAAGGGATGGCCTTCCTTATCGGTGGTGGATCAGGTACACTTCACCCTTACATCACAGTGTTGAGTATTGATGTGGATATTAGTAATTAAAGGCTTAAAGCTGCAATGCCATTTATGTTGGTTTAAGTTTAGACCTTAATATTTTAGGTCTTAAATATGACAGAGCTGTGATTCTGTAGAAGTTGTAGGGCTTGTTGATGCGATATATTGCTGAGACCTGAAATAGGTCATGGCATACTTTACTTTTTACTCAAATATGGATGTTGTTGACATGGGAGTACTTAGTACAGCATCTGATTCAGTATACTTGCAGTATTTTGTGTTAAACTATTACCAGCTAGATTTCTGGGAGCACCAAATCATGATTTTATTTCACGCAAGCATGAAACCTGTTGTCTGATGCTAATTTTGTTTTGGCACTAGCAAAATATTGCAACTTTGGTAAATTCGACAGGGTCATAACTTTGGGAGCTTTTGCTCTTTACCTTTGTTAGTAATGCAGAAAATTCTTGCTCCCCGGGAAGTGATTACTGTCGATTGTGCTTGTATTTTGGCTATGACAACCGCCATCAACTTTTGGGTATAGAACCCTACCCCACATAGAAGAGGAGTCCTTGTATTTGGGGTGAGTATATCCTGCTTCTCCTTTTCCTACTACTTTTCGAAGAGGAGCAGTATGTTCCTTTGTGTTGAGATTTCCTTTGTTTTGTTGCACCGAGAAGCATCATCTTATGCAGAGTGTCAACCAGCTAAAAGCATCTCTGACAGGACGTTACCCTGTCCCTGGCCAACACTGATGCGGTTCTTTCCTATTAATCATGTGTGATTATATTGATCGAGATATTTAAACGATTCATATGAATAATGATTTTCTTTGCATCATTGTCATATCATGTTGTTCAATAAGTATTTGTTTTCTTCACCTATTCAGGAGATAATCTTTTTATAGTTAGAACAACTGAACAAATATATCGTTTTGTGGTGAACTGATTAAGAAAAAATAACAATCAGCAAATAGTGCACTCGCAAGAGCCATATACTATAAACTTAAGTGATTGTCAAATTCAATGACCATGCGTGTATGCGAATTGGTGTAATTATTTTAGAAAGTCAATAGAATATATAAACTAGAAAGATTAGCAGCCATGTCTCAGTATAAATTTCATGCATAGTAGTCTGGCATGGCATGTACATAAACGGAGGACCGCACTACATAACCAGTTTTATCTGCAGTGATAAACAAACGCTATCACTGAGAGCATTTTTCTTGTGGAAGTTCTCATTTCAGCTGACATGTTTCCTGATGCAAACTCATTCAACCACGTATAGCCTTCACTGCACATCATTTGGTTGATCTTTAGTTCTTGGGTTCTGCAGATGCAAAATGGAGCCGGCGACCAACCCTTCTTCCTCGCCCTCAGCCTTGACACCACCGTTGACGCCTCCAAGAGCAGTCGGGCATCGGCGTCGCCGCCGGCAAGGCAACATGCGTTGCAACATGCAACCAAATCAAATGGAGTGTGGACAAAGTTATATATCAAGCAAATTGGATGAAGATGTGTGGACAAAGTTATATATCTAATATTCAACCATGTAGTTTACTATTATGCAGTGTGAAAAACGGTGTACATCAATTATCTGGGACTAATACTATGGCCTGCTTTTGATTTCTACGACGCCGAACCTTACTTAGATAGGGCCATTTTTTAGATATTTTACGGAGTGTTTACTGTTGTTAGTATCTAACATCACCTCCTCTGTGAGTAATATCAGATATATTTCCATCCTGAGATATATTGAGTAATATCAGATGTTGATCAAAAAGGGTTATATCATCATATATTTGATCATTGAACTTTTTTTGATTAATTCCTTGACATATTTCCATCCTGATAGACACGCACATGTGGGAGTTGGGGTTCGGCAAGTAGCCCTTTTTTGATTAAGTTGTATTGTTACATGTGATAAACTTGCCTTCCTACTGCTGCATTATATCGGTTTGATCTTTCACAGCTTGATCATATCGGTTGGACCGGCACCCTCGTGCCAAGGCGCGCTGCCGATCTAGTAATAAAGAGGCCATTGGTGTTAGCGGTACATCAGGGAAATTGCCCTCAAAGTAGTACAATATTATCCACAAATTCCATTTATAAGTGATAAAAAACATTTTACACAGGGGAATCCTCCGCCTGGGCGGGTCGATGCAGTAGGACCTCGCTGCGCTCTGCGCACTGGCAGAACATGCAGCGCGCCCATCTGGGCCGGCACATGTACGGGCGGCATGTTTTTTAAATTTTATTTTTATTTTTTATTCATTGTTTTTCCTACTTTAAATAATTTGGGACTTCAAAATAGTTTTAAAAAATGAGATTTTTTTAATAAAATGTTTAAGAAATCGTAAAATATTTGTGCATTCAAAAAATGTTTGCGGTTTCGTAAAAAACTGTTTGCTTATTCAGACATGTTTCAAATTTTGAAAACAAGTGTTCGGGAAATCAAAAATTGTTAATGATTTTTAAAAAGTTCGTGTTTTAAACAATATTATTGAAATTGAACAAAATTTCGCCAATTAAAAAAAGTTCATGAATGAAAAAATATCCTAAAAATTCCAAAACTGTTCGTGACTCAAAAATCATTTTATTCATTCATAAAATGTTCGCTAATTCAAAAAATGATCATGCATTTCAAAAATATTCGTTAAATCAAAAAAATGTTCGTAAATTACAATAATTGTTCCACTAATTTAAAAAAATGTTCGTCGATTCTAGAAAGTTTGCTGATTCAAGAAATTGTTCAAAAAACTTCAAAAAGGTTTGTAAACAGTATAAAATGTTCATGAATTCAAAAAAATGTTAGATAATTTGTAAAAGTGTTCACAAATTTGATAATTGTTCATGATTTCAAATATGTTCACGGGTTTAAAAATATTCATGATTTCAATAGTTGTGCATGATTTCACGAAATTGAGAGTGGTAGTGTATGTTGGTGATGCAGTAAAATGTGGTCATGGCCATTGGAGATTATATTTTTTTCTGTTGCAACGTACGGGCCTTTTTGCTAGTTTATGACAATAAATATAATATATGCATCTTACTAGTTCTTTTAGCAGACCAATTGCAGCTTTATTGAATCAAAATGTTATATGGTATAAGTGTTCATCGGAGGATTAATGAACCAAACATGGCGTCTGACCTCAAGATTGATCGCCATTTCTGCTAGGCTATGTGTTTTCTCGTTTGCTTGTATCTAAACCAATGAAAGAATATGAAAATGATAAATAACGAATGTTCGGATTTTAAGCATGGTAACCCGGCCATTTTTTATGGCAACTTTACTTCACACAAGGTTGGCAAACATGACAATTTTCTGAAAAAAAAGTAAACTGGGATAAGGTTGCCATGTTCTAACAACTAAAATTGCCACCTCGCGTCAACTAAAATTGCCATGAAAAAACATTCGGGATGACATGCGAAGTTGACATTCAGTATTTAGGGGGGTCCAAAAAATAACGTGTTGTAACAAAATAGTATCAGTCTTAAAATACACTATTAGCATGCTATATCGCGCTATAATGTGTTAATGACAAAACACTATACATTGACTAAATTTAGCGAGAGATTCCTCAACACGTCATAGTGTGCTATTTTTTTCTAGTGATTTAAACATGGATGACCAGAAACTCCTTCCTAGCTCTCAGTCTCCTCTCTCATCTTGCAATAATGCCCCATGTAATTGCCTTGATTGATAGCACTGACCACACCAAGACAGTCTGACACCATCATTAATGTGAATGTGCAAATCTTCTGCCGGCGCAAGTGCTTCTCGCGTCGAGAACGGAGCGTAGTTCAGTTGGCAAGGCACGGGAGTTTGCAACCAGCCCACCAATGTTTGAGTCTCGGCTCAAGCGCTTGGTGCTCATGGAGTTTTCTTTGTGTAAAAAAATGCCAACAAGCTAGTCTAGCCCGGGTTAGTCTCGTTTTTTTTTTGCAAGTGCTTCTCGCTAGCATAGGCCTCAAGCAACATTGGGATCGTGAGACCTTCAAACCAATTGGTGAAGCCCCTAGATTCATCTCGGCACACGACACTGATGACACCTTTCTCATTGTCTTCGCCAGCACACCATCAACATTCATCATCGTCGTCTTGGAGGAGGAATCCATGCAGCCGAAGCCATTCCTTGCCATAGAAATCACTAGCCGATTCTCACCTCGGACCGGGACAACTCCGATAGGTAGCAGTTTATAAAGAGCAGGGTCGACATGGGACTCTGAAAAGCGCCTTCATGTATAGCTCGTCGTTGCGCCCACCAGATCGACTGTAACTTGAATACACTTATTTTGAGAAAAATAACTTCAATAAACTGGTCTGACTCAATCTGTTGCTCTCGCCCATTAGAGCGGTTTTTGGGAAGGTTCTATGGACCGGTGTGGACCGGTTGTAGAACCTTCCATGCGCTTTTTATCTTCTGTTTTATGTGCTCCGTGTTTTATTTTACATTTTACATCATTCTATTTTATTCAAATACATGCCTACTTTTTTAATACAAGTTAATCATTTTTAATACATGTTAAATATTTTTCAAATATATGATGAACACTTTTTTCAAATACAAAGTTTGAACATTTTTTCAAGTACATGAAACATTTTTTCAACACATGTTGAATTTTTTTACTTAGATGAAGCATTTATTTTTATTTTACACGACAAAATACAATGTATTAACGTTTTTAAATAAAAAATTAGGAACATTTTATCGTAAACCTGTGAACCCTTTTTTAATGTCAAATTTTTTATAAAATTACTCATTATTTTTACACTTTATTAAATTTATTTTTATAGGCTACTTTGTTTCAAAGGAATTCCATAGGATTTTTGTAGGGTTAGAATCCTTAGGATTTTTTTCCCTACATTCGTTGTTTAATTTATATGATTGAATCCTACAGGAATTTTTCGTATGGAATCATGTGTACTAGATTTCATTTGAAATCTAGCATCCACTCCAACTTTTTTTTTTCACTTCCTTTGTTTTTCCTGTGGCATCAAACACTCTATACTAACCCTATGGGATTCAAGTGGGCATGCCACTCCAATCCTTTATTTTTCCTATTTTAGTGTTTGAGAATCCTACGAATCAAAGAGGGCCTAACATTTTTAGAAATGTCACAATAATGATTTAAAACATTTTAAAAATTATGCGGAGATTTTTATAAAATTGTGTTTATTAAAAAATGCCATGAAGATATGTTTGAAACACGCGAAACTATTTAATTTTCATCATTTTTTTAGTGTGGTCAACAATTTTTTAAGTAGTGAGCATTATTTTTACATTGCACATTTTTATTTATTTTATCAGCCTTTTTTAAACGTGTGATGACCATTACTTACAATTTAAGTAAAGTATTTTACCTTTAAAAAAGTTATCAAAAAGTAATAAAAAACCATTATAACAGGACGAACGCTAGCGAGCCAGCGTTCCTCCCGCGTTCGGCACATCCATTCCGGAAGCGCCAAAGGAGAGTCAAAGCTGGTTCCTATTCCACGCCTTAAGCGCCGGTTATAGTTTAATTCACTAACAGGCGTGCATCCCTCCGACCGAGCGTGGCGGGCCATTTAGGAAATGTAGCTGCAGAGCGTTTTCTTCAGGTGTTTTTTATGTTGCGATAGTTTTTGTGTGTGTTTGTTTCTGTGTGTTTTCTGGGCCAGGATTGCTCAGTTTTTTCTTTCTTTTTTCATTTCCATTTTTTCCTTTTACTGTTACCTTTTTTGTTTTACCAAATTTGTGAAATATTCATATTTTTTGTGAACTTTTTATCAAATTGAGTTTTTTAATTTTTTGTGAACAATTTGTTTTTCAAATTATGATCTTTTTAGAATTTTTTTTGTTCAAATTCGTGTAATGTTTTTATTTTGTGAACTTTTTCCAAATTATTATCTTTCGAAGTCTTGAAGTTTTTCAAATTCATATACGATTTTTCTAAAATTATTTGATATTTTTCAATAATTATTTTTGCCGAATCATGATCTTTTTTCGTGAACTTTTTTGAAATATATGAAGTTTTTCAAACGCGTGAACTTTTTCTGAAAAACTCAACGGTCAACAACAAGTCAATGGGTCAACACATTTAGTCAATGGCTTAGCTCAAACATCTGTAGTACGCACTGCAGTGAGCTTTTTTCACGGTCGTAAGAAGTTACCTGAGCGAGCCACCAGCTCGCGCTGGTGGACTGGCCCAATGTGAGGCAGCGTGAAGTGGTGCTTGAGGCGCCATTTTTTTCGAAAAGGGGGACTCTCTGGCCTCTGTATCAGAACGATGCATACGGCCATCTTATTAAAGCAAATAAATAGGTTCCAACAAGGTTTTATAGTCTCTAAGTGAAAAGTAAAAAGTAGCTCACACAAAGCCAAAAAGGGCTAGAAGATAAACTAGCCAAATAAAGGACGCCACAACCGGCTGGCAAAAAAGAGATAGGTAAACTAATTGCCTATACTATTACATGACCGCCATCCAAACCGGTTGAAGATATCCCGAGCTACCATCTCCCAGCGGATAGATCCAGTAACCAAACACTCCCTGGCCTCCGTCGGAGTGAGTAGCGATCACGAACGGATCAACGTCGTGGCTCTGAAGATAACCTGCAAAAAATGAATGCGTGTTGTCCTGTTAAAAACAAAATCATTTCTGCAATTCCAGAGCGCCCACAACAAGGCGCAGACTCCTACACGAATATGTCTCGCTAACTCGGGCTCTATCTCGTTAAGCCACGTTCCAAATAACGTGTTGACAGAACTCGGTGGAGTAATATTAAAAGCAATATAGACCGTCCTTCATAAAACTTTGGCTAGCGGGCAATCAAGAAAAAGGTGCTTGATCGTCTCATCCAGATCACAGAAACTACACCTAGTAGGTCCTGTCCAATTACGCTTTGTCAAGTTGTCCTTGGTTAAAATAACTTGTTTATGGACAAACCACATAAACACTTTGATTTTCAAAGGGACTTTGACAGCCCAAACATGTTTGGAACTAGGAACCGAGCTTGAATTGATAACATCAACATACATTGATTTAACTGTAAATACTCCAGACCTTGTAAACTTCCAGCGTAATTCATCGGGTTGTTGAGAAAGCTGAACCTCCATGGGTCTACTTACTAGATGTAGCCATTCTTTCCAATGATTGCCCACTAACGCCCTTCTAAACTGAATATTAAGGGGGATAGATTGAAGTACCGTTGCAGCAAAAACCTCACGTCGTTGAACAATACGATACAAAGACGGGTATTGGATGGCTAAGGGTGTCTCTCCGAGCCAAGTATCCTCCCAGATGGCTAAGGGAAAGTTTGACTTTCATAAGCCCTTTCCAAAAAGGTGAATCAGTCGGCCTTACTGTCACCTGAGACAAAGTTTTGGTTTGAAGATACTTGCTACGGAGGATTTGCGCCCAAGTGGCGTCAATCCCACTTGATAACTTCCACAACCACTTGCTGAGAAGACATCTGTTCTTAACTTCAAGATTCTCAATACCAAGACCTCCTTGGCCTTTCGGTCTACAGATGATATCCCATTTGGCTAAACGGTATTTTCTTTTTAGTTCACCACCCTGCCAAAAGAATCGTGATCAATAAAAGTCCAGTCTTTTCCTAACTCCAACTGGGACTTCGAAGAACGACAAAAGAAACATAGGCATGCTCGTGAGAACCGAATTTATCAGAATTAATCGGCCTCCGTATGACATGAGCTTGCCCTTCCAGCAACTCAGTTTCTTTTCAAACCGGTCCTCGATGCACTTCCATTCTCTGTTTGTCAGCTTACGATGGTGGATTGGTATTCCTAATTAGGTGAAAGGTAAAGCCCCCAAATCGCACCCAAACAATTGCCTATATGCCTCTTGTTCGTCATTGGCTCTACCAAAACAGAACAACTCGCTTTTGTGAAAGTTAATCTTTAACCCGGTCAATTGTTCAAATAAGCATAACACCAGCTTCATATTTCTCGCTTTGGCCAAGTCATGCTCCATAAAGATGATTGTATCATCGGCGTACTGGAGGATGGACACACCTCCGTCAACAAGATGAGGTACCAGGCCAACCACTTGACCAGCCTCCTTAGCCCTTCCTATCACAATTGCCAACATATCAACTACAATGTTGAACATGATAGGGGACATCGAATCCCCTTGTCTCAGGCCCTTATGTGTCTGGAAATAATGACCTATCTCGTCATTCACTTTGATTCCAACACTCCCTTTTTGCGTATATGATTCAACCTGGCGGCGCCAGACTTCATCAAAACCTTTCATACGCAACGCCTGTTGTAGGAATGGCCATTTTACTTTATCGTACGCTTTCTCGAAATCCACCTTAAAAACAACTCCATCCAATTTTTTCGAGTGAATTTCGTGGAGCGTTTCATGCAGAACCACCACCCCTTCTAGGATGTTCCTGTCCGGCATGAAAGCAGTTTGGGAATACCGCACCACAAAATGCGCAATCTGTGTGAGCCGATTAGTCCCACTATGGTGAAAATTTTGAAACTAACATTGAGAAGGCAGATCGGCCTGAACTGCTCGGTTCTCACAGCATCCGTTTTCTTAGGAAGCAGTGTTATTGTTCCAAAATTTAAGTGAAATAACTAAAGCTGTCCAGAGAAACGATCATGGAACATTGGTAGCAAATCCCCCTTAATAATATGCCAACACTTTTTGTAAAACTCCGCCGGGAATCCATCAGGCCCGGGAGCCTTATTGTTTTTCATCTGCGCAATAGCATCAAACACCCCCTTCTCCGAGAACGGGGCAACCAAAATATCATTATCATTAACAGTTAGTTGAGGCACATCCTCAATCCTGGACTCATCGAGGGACACACAACTATCCTCCGGAGGTCCAAATAACTACTTATAACACTCGGTAATGTAAAGTTTCAGGTTGTCCTACCCTACAATAGTTCCTTTATCTTGTTCAAGCTGAAAGATTATCTACTTTCTTTGCTTGCCATTAGCAATCAAGTGAAAGAATAGGGTGTTTGCGTCCCCCTGGACCACTCTGCGGACCTTAGCCCGCAACGCCCACTTCAATTCTTCTTCGCGGAGAAGTTCTTTCAACCTCATCTCCGCATCTAGTTTAATCTGAAGCTCTGCGGCTTGCAAAATCGTGGATTCGGCTTTTATATCTAGGGACTGAATCAGAGAAAGGAGCCTTTCCTTTTCAATCTTATAAATCCCACTAAGGTGTTTAGCCCATCCCCGTAGGAAACTTCTCAAATGCCTAATCTTATTCTGCCAACGCTCAACAGAAGTCGTACCTCCTGCATCCTTAGCCCATTCCCTGGCAATCAGATCCAAGAAACCTTCTCGTTCGAGCCATGCCAGCTCGAAAGAAAAGGTGTTTTTGTTTCCCACGTGGTTTGGCTCACCTGAGTCCACGAATAAAGGTTTGTGATCCGAGATTCCGCGCGAGAGAGCCTGAACCATTACGAGAGGGAACTTCTGTTCCCACTCGACACTCGCGAGGACTCGGTCAAGCTTCTCATACGTCGGGTTTGGCAAAGCATTAGCCCAGGTAAATTTTCTACCGGAAAGCTCTAATCAATAATGGTATTGAACATAAACGACCATCTGCCATCAAAATTATCATTATTCTTTTCCTCTCTCCTCCTAATGATGTTGAAGTCACCCCCAACTAAAATTGGGAGCTGCTCGGATCCACAGATTCGAACAAGATCCGCCAAAAACTCCGGTTTAAGCTCGGGTTGTGCGGCACCATAAACCGCCACCAGAGCCTAGTTAAACCCATCAGCTTTGGACCTGACCCAAAACTTAACCGCGAAGTCACTCATCACTACACTTCGGTCTTCCAGTGAATCGCATCTCACTCCAAGCAAGATCCCACCCGATCTTCCTCGCGGAGGAAGGCGATGCCAATCAAAATCGACACCGCCCGATAAAGTGTTGAGAAACTGGGGCGCAAAATTATCCCTACCAGTTTCAGAGAGAGCAATAAAATCTAATCTATGCTCAAGAGACGCCTCAGCAAGAAACCTTCTTTTAGCCAAGTCCTTCAGACCTCTGCTGTTCCAAAAGATTCCATTCATATTTCATCATGAAATTTTTTGGCAGTCCGGATCCTAGCACTCCTACGAACCGCTGAAACGGGATAAATCTTCTGCTTCCACTTACGTTTGGGTTTACTTTGGTCCTCCATCCGGTCCTCATAACCGGGCTCAGTGGGTCTAGCTACTGCATCCTCTAGAGTTACATCCTCTTCCTCAGATTCAGGAGTGGATGGTGCAAGATCCGCACAAAAATTATCGAGCACTCTGACCCCCAACGCATCAATCTCAGCATCATTCATGGGTTTTACCGCTGCTAGGTTTTGAATTGTTTCTAAAGCGTGTTCCGCTTCCAAATCTAGGAGATCATTAACCGAATTGGGAATTTCACTATTAGTACTCCCTAGCGAAACTCCTAATTGGTTGGCATTATTTATAATCTCCTCATTCGAAAAATGCAAAATAGAATTAGACACGTTGACAGACATACCAGTAGTGACCTCAATGTCACGAAGCTTGGCCGCCCTTATAGCGCACCTCTGCTGCATGTCATCAACCTCCGGGTGCTCCTAGAGACGAGAACTCATCCGTCTCCCCGCAGAGACCGGGTCGGGGATCCCCCCAAAGGCAATGACCTCCTCTCGAGTAATACCTCGCGCTGAAGAGTCAGCCAAAGTTACCGGAGGAGGCGGCGGTGGGCTCCCAAGTCCCACGGACGGTAAGCCAGGAGAGGGAAGCGCGGGCGCCGCCTGCCCGAGCACTCCCCCCGCCCCAACCCTCTGGCCAGAGGGCATCGCCGTCCTGACTGCCGAAGGAGAAGGGGGCATCGAGGCCACCTGCCCCAGACCCCCACCCAGCGCCATTGGAGATGTGGCCGCTCTAGCTGCCACCGGAGAACAGGGAACCGGGGCCACCTGCCCCGGACGGCCTCCCCCACGGCCAGCTGTCGTCAGCGTCGCCGTCACCATGATAGGAGGAGAAGAAGTCGAGGCCACCTGCCCCGGACTCCCCCCCCCCCAGGCACAACCTCTGAAGCACACGTCATCTCCCGAAACGCGACCACTGGGGAGAGCGGGGGAAAGCGAAGCCACCTGAGGCTCCACCTCCCCTCCCCCATCCAAGGCCGTCGCCGAGAGCGACCTCACCAAGCCTCCCACCACGGGACTATCAGCAGCATCAAACTCCAACACCGGAAGCGTGCACTCAAAAACATCATCAGATTCCACCCGGTCGCTCCATAGTCTGGGAGGGGCAGAAGCTGGCTCAAACGAGCCAAACCGCAGAGAACTCATAGGCACCGAGGAAGCTGGTGCCGGCTCTACCCCGGGCCCATCCCCGGGTAACTGAGCAACAGGTCCCGATCCGTTGGACCTCTCTCGTCCAGCCTCATCAGTCGGTGCCCCTCTAGCACCCGCGCTGTCATCACCCTCGTGCATATCCACATCAGTCCCATTAATCGACTCAGCAAACAGATCTGCATCGTCAAACTCAATCTCAAGAGGAAACACCTCTCCCCTATAAGTCTAGTTGACCACATCAGGGACGAACTCAATGTCCAGAACGCTCACTAGAAGTCGGGCCACCCCATGGGCGCGGGTAAAGGCCATATCCACTTTCTCGGTTTTTCCAACCATAATATCCAGACTAGCCACAACTCGAGCATCCTTCAAAGGCTCAGAGGGAGCCCCGGAAAACCACAACCAAACCTGAGTAAGGGGCTTGCCCTTAGGCTCCACCTTCTTCCACTCGTGAAATTCCAGAATGCATTTAGTGCCAGAAACTCTGCACAACCCAAAGCTCAGCAATCTCTGCAAATCATCCACAGTTGGGAAGTCAACCCTGAACACATTGTCCTCAATCTGGACAAGTTCCCACTGAAAGTCACCTGGAGCCAGTTCCTGAAGTCTCTGCACAATCTGAGCCTCAGAAACCTCTCCCTGGGTAGCTTTCACAACTCCAGTGGTCAAACTCTGCGTCTCCACCGGAATCTCTCTCGCAGCCGGGGACTCAAAGAACATCAACTCAGCACAATATACTCCATACATTGTAAGAGCCGGAACCTGATCACGCAGAAGCGGGCAATCCCCCTGTGGCATGTGCTGGCTTACCACACGAATCGCACAACTCCGCCACGCACTCAGCAATGAAGTGACCCTTCTCACCACATCGATAGCATAACATCTTCTCCTTCTTACGCGCCCACTTGGACGCTCTCTCTGAATCAGTCCTGTCGCCTGCCTCAGCTGAAACACCAGTCCCAGGAACCTCCGCGTTGGCCAGTGCCGTCACGACCTCCATCGCCGGGCTAGGCAGTTCAGTTGACTGAACGGGATCGGCTGCTACAACAGAAGCCTCATGGTCAACAACGGCCGGTGGCGGAGGCTGTCTGCGGTACCGACCACGACCACCACGGTGACCACGGTAGCCACCTCTCTGCCGATAGTCTGGGCCTGAAGCTCCCTCGACAAAACCACCCGGAGGGCCGAGAAGGAGAAGATGTGTCCACTTGAGGCGCCATATAGGAGCACTCCAAGACAAAAGTAGGCCACTTGGACGCTCACCCGATAGTCTGGGCCTGAAGCACAATATATGGCACCTTTGGCCAAATTCTGCTTAGCCTAACCTTACGACCTTCTCAAATAGGTTGGCATATGACGCGACAACTATGTCTCACCTATTGCGAGACATATTCTTTTCTCGCCTCTCGTGCTTCTGCCGGTGGGCTGACCCAATAACATGCATTGGTGCCATTTTCAGAAGTTTCCTGGTAGCAGTTTTAGGAAACTTATATGGACCGGTATGGCCGGTTTTAGAAGATTTCATTGTTTCTTTCCTTTCCTTTTGTTTTATTTATTTATTTTTCCTGTTCCTGTTTTAGTGTTTTTTCAATTTTTGAATGATTGTCAACTTTTTCGAATATACATTGAACGGTTGTCCTATGCAAGTTGAACATTTTTCAGATACACATTAGACAATTTTTGCAGTACGAGCATTTACCCGCAATACACGTCAAGCATTACAAAATGCACCTTGAATATTATTTTTTTAATATGCAATGAAATTTTTCCGAAAAAATATGAATATTATTGAAATATGTCATGAATAGCTTTTTGAATCAGGCAACATTTTTAGAGTGATAGAAACATTTTAAATGGATTGAATTTTTTTATTACTTGAACAACAAGCCAACAGGTCAACACATTTAGTCAATAGTTAGCTCAAACATCTACACTACAAACAACAGTGACTTTTATTCGCGGTCATATGAAGTTACTTGAGCGAGCCACCTGTTTGCCATGGTGGACCGGCCCAGCGTGAGCGCCGGTTTCTCTAAGTGGTGCTTGAGGCGCCACATAGGAGCCTTCCGAGGCAAAGCGCCCCCCATTCAATCCGTGCGTGGACCAAGTTCAAATGGAAGCTCATTCTTGTTATTTTGGCTAACCCAAATATAACCTCTCTGGACTAGCACCTTGGCCAACTTCTGCCTCAGCCTACAATATTTTCAAATAGGCTAGCATCTAGCGCGAGAGCTATGTCTGGCCTATTGCGAGATATATTCTTTTCTCACCTCTCGCGCTTCCGCAAGTGGGCCGACCCAATAACGTGCATTCGTGCCGTTTTCAGAAGCTTCCTAGGAGCGGTTTTAGGAAGCTTCTATAAACCGGTACGGGTAGTTTTAGAAGATTTCCTTATTTATTTCTTTTGTTTTATTTATTTATTTATTTTTCTTGTTCCTTTTTTAGTTATATTCTTCTGTTTTTGAATGCTTGTCAACTTTTTTTCGAATATACGTTGAATGGCTGGCGTATGCAAGTTGAAATTTTTTCAAATATACACTAGACAATTTTTACACTATGAGTATTTATCCAAAATACACGTTAAGCATTACAAAATGCACCTTGAATATATATTTTTAAATGCAGTGCCTTTTTTCAAAAATTTCATGAATATTTTAAAAATATTTCATGAACAGATTTTTAAATGTGGCAACAATTTTATAATGGTACAAACATTTTTTAATGGATTGAAAAAATTAAATTACTTGAACAAAAATATACATTTCATGTTTTTTAATATGCGGCGAACTTTGCTAAAATTGAAGCAAAGTGATTTATGAAATAAACATAATCCTAAAATATTTTTGGCAAACATACGGAAAAACTGGTGAACGTGGGCCGACTCGCTGTGGCGGCTTTTTGAGCGCTAGACATTTCTCGATCTGGCAATAGGCAAGACCTATGGATTGTTTGGTTCTATGCCTAGGAGTGCCACACTTTGCCATATAATGTTGCCAAACTTGCCTAAGGTTAGTTCTTCAAAATAAGAGCCACAAATTGGCAAGTCTAAGAGAATCTTGCCACATTTTTTGAGTGTATGTGATGTGAGACCCTAATGCGGCTTGCCTAAAATATGGTTTGAACCAAACACACACACCTAAGTTGGTCAAACTTGCCTAACCTTAGGTGTGGCAACATTTGGCAAAGTTTTAGTCTCAAACCAAACAACCCGCTAGACTCTCCTGGCATATTGTATTCCTGTCCTTCTGAGTATTAATGTGATGTGTGCTCCACTAAGCATACAAGTTTCTAATTTAAAAAAAAACACTAGTTTCCCTCAACAACAAAAAATTTGAAAGGACAAGTAGGAATGAGTTGGTGTAACTTTCGTTTTTATCCGAGTCCTTTTATTGTTTTTTTTTTGCACGATGTTTATCACAAGAAATTTTTGTTTGTATCATTTTTATTGATATTTTTTAATTATAAACAATTTATATAGATGTATTCTAAATAGTTGCAAATTTTCATCTGGATACTTCAACATGTGAGCTACGTACATACTAAGACAAATTTGTGGTTTTGTGACAGCAAACAGTGCATGTATTGTTTGGCATTCTTAGACTCGCATGTTTATATTTATATGTAATCTACACATATAGAAAGGCATCACCTTTTCAAAAAGTATAAAAAGGCATCATATATCACATCCATGTACTGTTGGTGCCTCCAGCTGGAGGATTGTTGGCGATAGGAGTCGTCGAGATGAACATGTCTAAACCACCGTAGCTACATGAGTCACATTGATGGTTGATCGCGTAGGGAGTGGCAATACTGGAGAGAGGAAATATTCCAGGACTGCTCTCCAGGGTAACCAAATTGTTCAGCCGTACCGAACCGTCATACGCCAGTTCGGACGTTAGCAGTGGCGGTAGCAGACTAGCAGCAGGAGAGAACAGTGAGTGAAGTTGCTGGAGACAAACCACGCGTGCAGTGGTGGACGATCGAACCCGGGCACTGAAACTCAGAAGGGAGGGAGGGAGGGACGGTCCCTACGCGGAGTACGTGCGGGCGTCGGATGGGGGGACACGGAACATGGCCGAAGCAGCAGGAGGGGTTGTGTGCGTGGAAAGCGCCGATCGACCAGTAGCAGATGCGCCCGGTGCCTACTGGTCCACTCGCTCGCTCGCACCCGCACCCCCCACCCTACGCTCCGATCCGAGCCGAGCCCCCACCATCTGCTCCTGTTCCTCCGCCCCATGGCGCTGCGTGTCGTGTCGCCTCCTCCTCGTCACCCGATTCGCCGTCCACGCCGCGAACCACCATGTAGTGCTGGTACAACCGCGACTCCGCGAGCCCGCACCTACCAGGCCAGTGAGAGTTTGAGAGGGCGCAGCAGGCGAGAAGCAAGCAAGTTCTTGTTCCCTTGTCACTCCGGTCGCCTCGTCTCATCATATCCCCTCCTCTATCCGGCCTCTCTCCTTTCGTCCCGTCCCGTCCCATCCCATACAAAACGTCACGTAATTAAGAGATCGCTTATCACCTCCCACTCCAAATCGATCGACGTCCGTCTCAGCCGCGCCTCAACCTTTCACCCGCCGCCTGTCTGTATTTCCAGTCACCCTCAGAAATGAATTCCATTTCCTTTCCCTTCCCTTCCCTTCTTCCAGCGACACGACACGACCGATCGCAACCGCGGAAGATGCTTTGGGAATGTGAGGCCAATCTCAATCCCCAGACTAGATTTTGCTTCCAAAGCGATGAGCACAGAAGATTAGCACAAATAGAGCAGCAGCACGACCGACCCGGTGTATGGCACACATTGACACGCCATTACTAGCGCTAGCTTTCGTAGCACCTATAATCCTTCCTGCATGCGACGTCGCCGTCGCCGTCGCCGTCGAGGAGGAGAGCAGGGGTGGAATATTTGGCTATGCTTTGTCTAAACGTGGGTGGGGGCTGCAAAGGACAAAAGGTGCTCCCGCGTCCAATCAGGGCCACGCTAGCGGGAAATGCTCTTGTCATAACCCTGTTAGACCTGGGCAATTAACTACTCCTGGTGAGGACACTAGTTTATCTATGGGATAATCCAGTCAAGCGCTAGCAACAATTCAACAGATGCAAAAAATTAGGCTTCTACATGCACTTTGTTATCATAAGATGAGGATAGTGTCCTTGAAAAAAAATCATAAGATGAGGATAAATATATATATACGTATACTTTTTACAACTTAGAGAGCAACTCATGTTTGTGTGTGTGCACTCCTGATTAAGTACCGCCAGGTTAAGGTGACTTTGTTATTCTTGGGAAAGTCATAGTGAAAGGTGGGTGAAGACGTGAAAGTGATACATCACCACAGATTAGAAACAGTGAAAAGCAGCATGGGACAGGGACTGGGAGAAAAGGCTAGATTTTTTTCCTTCTTCTTCTCTTGAGTGGATGACATTGTGACAAAATAGGCTTCTTCCCTACGAGAATATTGAGGCAATATACCGATCGACGTACTGTTCATCAATCTTTAAATCTTGTTGCCCCCCACTTTCATTAATTAATTTCCAAGGAAAAAGAATACTTATCCACATTGTACTGATTTTAGATTTACTAATTAGTAATCTATGAAATGGATGGTGATTTGACAAGTGATCGATATACTCCTTTATATCATCGCAACAGAATTATACTCCCATAATCTTCATGGGGATCAATGTCAACATGTTTGAAGACCGTAATGGAGCATTTTGCGAGTACCAGGACAACCACGTTACAAGCCAGCGAGTACAAGGACTAAACGTGAAATTTACTCGACTATATACCTCATATTAAGTCCACTTCATCATCCAAATGTCTGACTGAAGGGCATTGTTGAATGTTATGCAAGCGTGACAGACTCAAGTGTGGCAGGTTTGCGTCAATAAGGCCATACAACCAGATCCACAGGGCCAATTGTGTTTACATTGACTTTATACATTTTTCATAACAATTGCGAAAATGTGTGTTTCTTGTTCAACCTTCCTATTTGTGCCGACGCAACTAGGAAGAAGACACGAAAGAAAGTTAAATTGCACATATCCCCTGAAAAAACAAATTAAATTGCATATATCTCGCCCTAAGCCGGCGATAGCTATTCTAAGTAATGTAGTCTAGCTTTTTGTGTATGCGCACCGACGATGTAGTGACCACACACGCGCGCGCGCACACACACACACGCACGCACACACATCTCATGAGGACTAAAGACAGGGAGCTTCATGATTAACAAAGTCACCATAAATGTATCACATAGACATGAGTGTCTCCTCTTAATAAAAAATTTGTGTCTTTTATTTGAGAAACACACGGCGTGAAACATAGGATTGTATCCTAGGTGGGTTGAGGGTACAACCACCCTTATTACAGCCGAAACCACTGGCCGTTTCTCAATTATGCATGGCATTTGATAGAGAACCACCCTTTTTTATTTTCCACGTCCCTTCTATTTTGTGTGGGGGGGTTACATGATCTACCTTAGCAGTAGTTTCATTGGGATTGCAATAGAGCGACATGGTTTATGGTTCAAGCATTTGAATTGGTCTGTCCTATGGTACATAGGTTGAGATGGTGATCGCTCCATGCGTAAAGAAATAAGATAGTTTTAACCTTGAACGTCAGTGCCAATCCCGTCTAAACCTTGAACAATGAACTTGTCCATATTAAAAGCAAACTTTCTAAATCCGGCCAACCACGACCCTAGCACGACTATATGCTGGTTTTGCATTTCATTGTTGGTAGTATGCCAAAAGGAACATAATGCCAAAAATAAGCAGAATTTTATCAAAAACTATATAACTATTTGTGTCATGTGCAAGAATGACAAGAGATACAATAGTTTGTTTTTGTCTACATTTTCAATGGAATAGACATTGTCGTATTTTTGGTTGAATCGTGCATGTTCATAGTCCATAACACCCACATACACATTTTTAATTGTTTTCTGAAACTTTCAAAATGCAAAACCAACCTAAATAATCGTGCTAAGGTTTGAGGGTGGTGGATTCTTAATCCAAGGTAATGAAAATAGGAAATGATTCATGGATTTGAAAAAATGCTATAAAATAAAAAAATTGCAATCATAATAATCATCATTTTTATCTGACATAATGTGCTCATATGAAAATTCTATCTTTTCTAAGAACATGCAAGAGCTTTGCGTGTCTTTTGTAATACTATAGAAGAAAAGGGGTAATACATAAGTTTGTAGGATACAATCACATCCGGCTACAACCAACTCCACCCAACGACATACACTTAGATAGTTCTCAATCTCGCAAGTTTCCACAATGCAAACTGCACCTTGGTACGCGCGATGACAAGAGAAGGGAGCATAGCCGCCTTGTCGAAAATCCTTCCGTTGCGCTTCAACGATATCAAGCGAAGGATTGGAACAACCCGTGAGTCAATCTCATGCCGCTCACCAACGAGATATGTACCATAAGAGCATAAGTCCACGTATAGTATATATTTTTAGCACTTAGAGAAGAACTCATGTTTGTGTGTCTGCTCCTAATTAAGAACTTAGGGTAAGCTGACTTTGTTAGTCTTGGGAAAATCCCGGTGAAAGGTGGGTGAATCCGGCATGAAAGCGATGCATCACCTTAGAAGCGGTGAAAAGCTAGCGGTATGGAAGAGGGACTAGGAGAAGAGTTTGGAACCTTTTTTTTTTGTTCTTCTCATGTTTGAGTGGATGAGATTGTGACAAAAAAGGCTTCTTTACTGTGGGAATATTTAGGCAATGTACTGATCGGCGTACTGTTCAACAAACGTGAAATCTTGTTGTCCCCCACAACCAATTTCATCAATTAATATCTATGAAAGAAATGATTATCCACATTCGACTGGTTTTTAATTTCACCAATGAACAATCAAGGAAATGGATGCCGGTTTGATCATTATACTCCTTTAGTTTCTATACAGAGCATGCATCATCTAACTATATACTCCATCCTTTACGGTTTATAAGGACCACATATATCCATAGATCGACAATTCGATCAATATAATACGAATTGTATATGCAATTATTCCCTCCGTTCACACATATAAGATGTTCTAACTTTCTTTTGAATTGGATGTATATAGACACATTTTAGTAAGTTTATTCGCCCATTTCAGTTTGTATATAGTCCATAATAAAATATCCAAAACATCTTATATTTGTGAACGGAAAGAGTAGAAGACATTGCATTGTGATTTCTAATGATATTATTATGGGATATATAACTCGTATTACATTGGTCAAAATTATTGATCTAAGGATATGTGTGGGCCTTCAAATGGGAGGGGAGGTAGTATCACATATCAAGTGCAATTCACCATCTACAAAGTCTGATCGAAGAACATGTTAATTTCGCAAACATGACACTCAAGTGTGGCAAGTTTACATAAACAAGGTCATCAAACACATCGCGGGGTCAAGTGTCTGCCTTGACCAAGGCTAAGTACATATAACTTTTCCATAATAAATGTCAAATTGTGCATTTAATGTTTTGTGTTCCAACCTCTGCCTCCGCAGCTAGGAAGAAGACGGGAAATAAAGTTAAATTTCATACCCCTAAAAGAAATTAAACTCCATATATCTTGCCTTCCGTCGATGGATACTTTTCAGTAATTTAGTCTAGCTTTCTGTATATGCGCAAAAATGATATAGGGACTACTTTAGTTATGCATGTTGCAATTTTATAATGTTGAGTACAGCTCAGGTACATGAGCATACACTCACAGAATGACTATCGAGCAAGTCACGGAAGAACTACTACAATGCTAACTTGGCTAAGCTGCTTGCCTGAAGCTCTGACCAACTCTGCTCAATCAACTTGGAACAAAAGATAGAAAGTATTTGTTTCAATGGTAGAGTCAAAACTTAATTGGCACGGGTCAGAGCAATCTCTCGGCTAAGCTTCTCGAAATCACTTCTTGAGTCGTTCCACTTCAACGCTTCAGGACCCTCTGTGGAGGTAAAGCTATCATGTTGAGCAAGGAGTTCTCATCTCGTCCTCTTCTTGCTTCACTGAGGATGACGACTACCAGTGGCGAATCCACCAGGGAGGCTTCGATTGAAGGAAATATGCCCTAGAGGCAATAATAAAGTTGTTATTTTATATTTCCTTATATCATGATAAATGTTTATCATTCATGCTAGAATTGTATTAACCGAAAACTTGATACATGTGTGGATACATAGACAAAACACTGTGTCCCTAGTAAGCCTCTAATAGACTAGCTCGTTAATCAAAGATGGTTAAATTTCCTAACCATAGACATGTGTTGTCATTTGATGAACGGGATCACATCATTAGGAGAATGATGTGATGGACAAGACCCATCCGTTAGCATAGCATATTGATCGTTCAGTTTTATTGCTATTGCTTTCTTCATGTCATATACATATTCCTTTGACTATGAGATTATGCAACTCCCGGATACCGGAGGAATGCCTTGTGTGCTATCAAATATCACAACATAACTGGGTGATTATAAAGATGTTCTACAGGTATCTCCGAAGGTGTTTGTTGGGTTGGCATAGATCGAGATTAGGATTTGTCACTCCGAGTATCGGGGAGGTATCTCTGGGCCCTCTCGGTAATACACATCATAAGAAGCCTTGCAAGCAATGTGACTAATGAGTTAGTTGCGGGATGATGTATTATGGAACGAGTAAAGAGACTTGCCGGTAAAGAGATTGAACTAGGTATAAAGATACCAACGATCAAATCTCTGGCAAGTAACATACCGATGACAAAAGGAATAACATATATTGTCATAATGGTTCGACCGATAAAGATCTTCGTAGAATATGTGGGAGCCAATATGAGCATCCAGGTTCCGCTATTGGTTATTGACCGCAGAGGTTTCTCGGTCATGTCTACATAGTTCTCGAACCCTTATGGTCCGCACGCTTAACGTTCGATGACGATTTTGTATTATATGAGTTATGTGATTTGGTGACCGAATGTTGTTCGGAGTTCCGGATGAGATCACGGACATGACGAGGAGTCTCGAAATGGTCGAGGGTAAAGATTCATATATAGGACGACAGTATTCGGACACTGGAAGTGTTCCGAGAGTACCGGGTACGTATCGGGTCACCGGAAGGGGTTCCGGGCACCCCCGGCAAAAGATATGGGCCTTATGAGCCAAGAGGGGAAACACACCAGCCACAAAGGG